>NC_056733.1:1113896965-1114059465 GCF_019279795.1 Protopterus annectens | reverse complement strand
AAATAGTGTTATATTTTATTCTTTTGGTGACTTTCATTCCATCTACAGAACAGTGACAGATAAATGGAATCTGGGTTTAACCTGAACACGCAGTACTTCCAGAGATGGTCAGTAGTTGCTGTGCATAGCAGATGCACCTGCTACCTGAGCGGGCAAAATTACTATGGCTGTACCCTCTGTGCTTGCTTAGTGAATTAAAAACAAGCTAATGATACTCCACCAGATGCCATAAAACATTACACTGACAAAGCAAGAACCAAATCAAACAAATGAAAAACTTGATTGGAGGTCCAGGTGCCCAAAAAGACCAGTACCAACAGCCGAGAAATATCACCATATGATTTATTAAAATCAACAAGCAGCAAAAATAGCAAGTGATAGCACTTTAGCGCTTTCATCTAGGTAAAGACCTCTTCAGAACTGCTAGTACATCCACTGTTTCACTTAAATACTTACAAAATCAACACATATGATTAAACTGACCAATGGAACACCAGTGTCTATTTTCAAAAACGTGTGTGAGAAACTATGTTAAAATTCAAGATACAAGGATAATACATGCATACAATACCAATAGAATTCACTAATGAATAACAGCATTATACAAATGCAAATATATGTTAAACTCAGGAATTTAAATTAAAACAAATTATGTGTAAACTCCAGAACATTTAAACCCCATTGTATTTTGTGATAATCACCCCTCAAGACTCTTTAACTTGAGAATAGGGGTGATGGAACTACTTTCGTTAAGGCCTGGGGGGGATAAAGCATCACATGTAAGAATCCATTTGAGTTCCTTTTTATTTAAATGATCCTCAGTGTCGAAACCCCTTGGATCACTGTCCATTTGGTCAATCACCACAAACTTGAAAAAATGCCCCTCACAAGAAGAAATGTGTCTGTAAAGAGCATCAGTAGACCTTTCTCTCCTAATGTCATTTAAATGCTCATAAATTCTCTCCTTTAACATCTGACAGGTCTTCCCAATGTAAAAAAACTTACATTTATGGCAAAGGGCCCCGTACACAACTCGCCTAGATAGGCAATTGAAATGCCTTTTCACTTCTATTTTCTTATGCCTAATAAAGAATGAATCACAGCACTGGATATGTTGGCAATAGTTGCAATGGTTGCACTGAAACACACCCTTTGGTCTATTTGAACCCATATTGTCCCTTTTCATCTCCAATAAACTCTTGAAAACATACCTTTCCTAAAAACAATTTTTGGTTTAGTACCAAATAATTCAACACCTCCTTTAATAGAGGTGACAACTGGCCAGAATTTCTTAACCACTTCAACAATTTCCTGACTCTTCACTGAAAAAGTAATGACCATAGAACGTTCATAAGACACCTCAACTGTTTGAATACCATTATTGTCATTTTGATCCATAACTGAGTCAACATGTGGGCCTTTTTGGATAGGGAGTAAAAGTTGGTAAAAACCTTTGTTTCTTTTACCAAGGACTTCATCCTTGACAGACACCAATAGTCCCAAAGGGTAACCCCTTTTGTTGAGCATGTCAAGAAGCTTGTCTGTCTCCTGCCCAAATGTGGTGTCGTCTAACACCATACGAGCCAGTCATAAAAATTTGCTCTTTCACTACTTCCCTTTTTTGAAAATGAGAGTGCCAACTGTTGTAGTGGAGATAGGAATTTGAAAAGGTCTTTTTACAATAAATGTTAGAACAAAAACACTCCCTACCATAATTCTTTCTAACCATGTCATCTAAGTAGGCTATTTGGTCGTGGTCAAAGGTATGAGTGAATTTCAAAAATGGGGTAGTGTTATTGATGTATTCCAAGAACTCATTCAACTTCCTGACTGAGTCATTCCATATTAAAAAAAATCATCCAAAAAATGGATGTAGAATGACCAGTTACTCGCAAATGAACTATTGAGAATAAAATGCCTCTCCCAATATGTCATAAAGAGATTGGCAAAGCTAGGAGCACAAGAAGCTCCCATTGCTACTCCACTTGTTTGCCTGAACAAATGTCCTTCAAAGTATAGGTAGTTGTTATTCAGGACAAGGTCCATCAGTGTAATAACCTTATTTATGCTATTTTGATCCAAAAGACCAATGTCAAAGAGTGTGCTTTGGACCCAGTCCAGTCCCTCTCTATGGGGGATAAATGACTATAGGACTTGGACATCAATCTTTACAAAAACACAAGCTTCCAAAAATTCAAGCTGTGCTAATCTAGACAGGAAATACCACAAATCTTTACACACACATTTTACATGACTTGTAGATGGTTGTAGTAAACTATCCACATGCTTAGCTATGTAAAATGTTTTACTTCTCCCAGCATCCACTATAGGTCTCAAAGGTGGATTATTTAAATCCTTGTGGATCTTAATGATTCCAAAAATACCGCCTACCACTGGAAATTGGTTATAAAGATAATCATGAGTGTTCTTGTCTATCTGGCCCTGCATGGCCATGTCATAAAGGCAAGCATTTGTTTTGGAAAAAGCAATAGTCAATTAATTCCTTGAGATTTGTATGTACCTGTCAGATACTAACATATCTAACATCCTACTATTGTAATCTTCAGTGTCCATTATTACAATACCCCTACCCTTATCTGGTTTCATCACTCTAATAGTCTTGTTGTCACAAAGATCATTTAACAGGGATTCTTCCTTTTTAGAAAGATTTAATTCGTTTATAGCCTGGTAAGATCCAGAGCAAATTTTAAGAATATCTTTCTCACATAATGTTTCAAAAATGGATAACAAGTTGTTTACGGGAGCATTGAAAGAACTAGCTTTCCTAAGTGTTTTACTAAGATCTATAGTAGAATTGGGGTTCCCTTACTTAATAACAGCAAGAGGTGGTGATGTTAAGACCCACATTGAGTGCTTAGAAATTAAATGGATATATAACTTGGCTGCAAATAGAGGCAAAGGTTTAAACTGTAGTGTTCCCTTAAAGCCTGCACTGAGATCTAGGGCTTTAAGGTAATTGAGCCTATTAAGTGTTTAATTACTATCTTATAATATCATGGTGGATTGTGTGCATGGTAGATCTGATGAAGCAACATTTGTTGTGAAAGCGCTCATCTCATTTGTTTCCTTTGGATTTACTATAGCTTTACTGTGAGTTTTATCATGGTTTATTATTTTTTATTAAAGAGTACTTCTGCTACACACTGGACTTTGTCATTTTCCAGTACCTACTTTCCTGTCAACCAGTATGCTCAAAACCGTTTATATTCTTGCTTACACATAATTTGTTTTAATTTACATTCCTGAGTTTAACATATATTTGTATTTGTATAATACTGTTATTCGTTAGTGAATTCTATTGGTATTGTATGCATGTATTATCATGCTTGTATCTTGGATTTTAACATAGTTTCTCACACAATTTTTTGAAAATCGACACGTGTTCCATTGGTCAGTTTGATCACATGTGTTGATTTTGTGAGTATTTAAGTGAAACAGTGGATGTACTAGCAGTTCTGAAGAAGTCTTTACCTAGACAAAAGCGCTAAACTGCTATCACTTGCTATTTTTGCTGCTTGTTGATTTTAATAAATAATTTGGTGATATTTCTCGGCTGTTGGTACTGGTCTTTTTGAGCACCAGGATCTCCACTCAAGTTTTTCATTTAAAAACAATATAATCTCACTTATACTAAGCTAAGCTTTACAGGAGGCTGTAAAACATCATGTAATGCCTCAAGAAGACACTGAAGGCCATGGCACTGATTCAAGCCACTAAAGTTAAAATGCCAGCTGTTATATCAGCAGTTTTGGCTCGGTATTTTTTATACCCAAAGCCAAATCATTAGAGTTCTTGCAAGTTAATTCTATGATGTGTACACTGTGTCTGGGTTTCTTAAATCAACAAGAAAAATAAGAAATAATTTTCTCAATTTATATCTGATGCCAAAACTAACAGGCTTCTGATTAATGGAAAAATATTTGACATTATGGTGCAGCAGTGAAAATGTAATATCTTTAGTATTCTTTCTTCAAATATTTACAGGACAAGCCACAGACACGGTTAAAAACAGTATGCAAAAGCTCCTCGGTGGCATCCGAATGGATAGAAACTAAATAAAGTAGCATTACATTTTAAAGTCTTTCTTAATGCTGATTTGAATGGGTTTCATGTACACAACCAATCTTGTAAAACATCTGTGCATGGCAGTCTAATTTATGTAAAGCTTCTAAGGTTGGAAGCTAAATTAATATTTGAGTTTGGAAATGTTGAGTCAGAAAATCTGAATGATAAAACTGAGTATTTATTTTAGTTCAGCAGTTGCTTTTGCTTTGATGTTACATGGTGAACTGTAATATGCTATAGTATGCTAAATGAAGCTCCTAATTAGTTATTTTTCTGAGATTTGCTCGTATTAAAATAAGAGGTTAATTTAAAGCAGGTTCACAGTGACTATTTGTATTCCCTTGAAAGCTTTCAGTTAAGGTGCCATGCATTTATTTACATATTTTTGCCAATAAAAGCTATAAAATTATGTCCTTGGTCTGTTTGCGTGTATGTCTGTGTGTGAGTATGTGTAATTCAACACATTTAGCATCCAGCAGAAACAAGAACAGCTATTACTATCACAATTTTCATTACGCAGTATTTCCACAGTTCTTCCAAGATATAAAAAAAATTACTTTTTGAGATGAGGTCAACTAAAACATTTAGGGCATGTCAGTATAATTATATGTAAGTGTAACTGTTGCCCTTTTTGGAACTTCAAGTAAGATTTTATTCTTTGCAAAAATTGAAATGTACATACCTCATTAATCTCCATATTTGATTAATTCATTACTTGCAGTTTTCGAACCAGTGTTTTAACTGCTGATGCGAAGGACTGCCATATATGCCAGCTGTTAGGATTTGGACATTGTTCTGGTGATCAGATTTATCATTCCTCCCTCCAGAGATACTGAAGAGGTTACTGCTAAATGGAATGCATAGTATTTAGTCAATTAATAATATACAAACATAGCTTATAGGGAACTATGGCAGGGGTAATATTTGTAGTTAACTGTGCAATATAACCGAGTGTTGTTCTGCTTGATTATGTGTGTTGCTTGTCCTCTATTATTACTCTAGTGTTCTGTATTGATTTTTACATTTTGTGTACTGCTGAAACAACTAACCTGTATTCTGAGTCTGTCATTCTCCTACTGTCTGCTTTCATTTAAAGTTAGTCATTTAGATATACATTTACAGCACTTAGGTATCCCTCTGCACTAAGAGGGAACCTATCCCTTGCTTACAGCAGACCTCTCTGACTTGTGTCCCACATCATCAGTCCGCTCTTTTCCTGTGTCTGCTGGCACTTGCAACACTTCTGAAAATGTTATTTTCAATATCTTTCTGCCACATTCATGGTCTAGTTTGCTGCCAGTGAACTTGTCTCCTCTGACAGATCATTAGTTCCTACTTGTACTGCATCATGCATCCTCTCATTTGGTGATCAGTTTGTTCACCTCCTCTTGTTTTACATTGTCTAAATCGTGAAACTTGTTTCATTGAAATCTGGACTCTCCTTTCTCATTTGCCTAGATTCCTTCCCCATAAGTATCTTCTTTTGTGTCTCCACACTGTCTCTTTTTTTCATTTTATTTCCTGCTCATTCTATTGATAGGATCTTATAAGTTGTACATGCATAGCATGTAAACCAGTGCATGCCACCAAAACTATATGTATCCTTGTGGCTACAAGGTAAATTCAAATATGTATAGAAAGAGCAGGGTTAACTGACAAGGCAAACAACTGTGATACAGAAAGGGCAGAAGAGCTCTACCCTATTATTCAAATGCAAAGAGTCTTTCAAACAAGAAATTTGGTGAGTATAACTTGCAATGTAACTTTTACCCCCAAGCATTGCTTTTTTAAGCTCAGATCCTGGTGATGCTTCTAAGTGTTTATCTAGGATTATCCTATTGTAATATCAAGGCAAACCAATATTGGCTGCTCATATTTACATTAATAATACCAAAACCTGCTACTTACAAGCTACTGAAACATTATCTCTTAAGCCTTCCAGGATGTGCAATACAACTGCCTTGATAATTGAACTGCGTCTAGTGCAGCTAAGCTGACATTAATTGTTGCTCCTATACTATTTGTTTATATGTCATCATTTTCATATTTCTCTTAATATCGCAACAAAAAACACCACAGATAGAAGTGCTTAGCCTGATATGAAAGCTCAGGGATGCATTATCAAATGCTGCTAACAGTTTGTGTGCATCTTGAGTGGTTACTGAAGTATTGTAAATTGTTTAAAAAAAATACAAAACTTAATATCTATACCTTGTGATTCAGAAAGGCCTGCACTGATGTACAAGCTTTAACCCCAAAGGTTCCTGCATCATATTTTGTTTACCACAACAAGACTACTCTCCAGATACAGTTTTTCCCTGGCTATGGCTGTAATAAAGAGAGCAGTCTTGCTGGGGAAGCCGCATGCTAATATGGCAGTCTGGGGGAGTGGTATCACTAATTAGCTATGTGATCTGCCTGGAAGTGGCCACAGCTCCACACTAACTCTTAAGAGCAATTCAGACAATTGCTCTTTTGAGTTATGTTTGTCTCTGGGAGGAAAAAGTGAGCACCATCTTCTGGTGACAGTCACTAATTTTCTCCAATGGGAGTAGTTGCATATTTTCCTCTGGCTACAGGTGAGTATAGCAGAGCCGTGTGTGTGTGTGTGTGTGTGTGTGTGTGTGTGTGTGTGTGTGTGTGTGTGTGTGTGTGTGTGTGTGTGTATGTGTCTATGTGTTATATATGTTTGTGCTTGTCTGTAGGAGCAGGAATGTGGTTAACTGTGTAAGTGTTTTGTGAGTGTAAATGAATATGTAAGGGATTATTGTGCTTGCATGGACATGCATGTGTGTGTGTCTCTCTCTCTCTCTCTCTATATATATATATATATATATATATATATATATATATATGGCTCTAGGACTATTGAATGAAAGTTCAATAGTCCGAATCCACAATAATCGAATGCACTTTAACAAAAGTGCTTTTACCGAAAAAGCGCTTTTGTTAAAATGCGTTAGAAAAAAAAAAACAAAAAACAATAAATCTTCTTTTATGCAACGGGGCAAGCCCCCCCTGCACCCCCCATGTGGGGGCTGTGCCCCCCCTACCCCCCTACTTTTATATTCTCACTCCAAGGTCGCACTGCAGTGGGGAAAAGGGAATTTTCCCTTAACTGCACCATAGTACGACCGGCACAATGAGCATACTTATCTGAAAGTGCTGCTTCGGTGAACAGCACTTTCGGTTAAGTATGTTTGGTGATTTCTGCTTTGGCTGTAAGTGCCATTGGGGATCTGTATGGATCTCTCTCTCTCTCTCTATATCTATATCTATATATATATATATATATATATATATATATATATATATACATATATATATATATGTGTGTGTGTGTGTGTGTGTGTGTGTTTACACATGTGAGCATAGGCATATGTGAGGGTGCTTATGATACAGTAATGTATGGACTGGTAGGGTGAATACATGGTCAGGTTTGACAGCACAGTGTTCAGTTCAGAAACTTGGTAATGAGTCATGTATGAGATGTTTTCGTGGTATCTTTACCATTTCTTTGAAATGGACATTCTCCTTCATGCTAACTGTTCACTTTGCATTGGCCAATAAATGTTGATGAACAGAATCTCTATGAATCTACCCGCTGCATTTATTGTAGCTAATAAAATCCAGTTTAAGATCTAGAATCCAATGAATGATAGCTCCGAAAAGATTAATTTGTGTTGAACAGTTAGCCATTTGCACTTGTTTATTAATAGTTGTGGTAAATAAAATATGAGCAGTTCATTGCAATACGACAATGTAACCTATTTTGTTAAAAGGCTCAGGATACAGCCATTGGAAGTTAAAGCACAAACGTCCAGAGCTCCATTGGAGGGAATGAGTTAAGGGTTTCAGAACAAAATTCTGATGAGTCTATGAACAAGTGAGATGTCTCAGGAAAATTTAATATCTTAAACATTGTTACTGTTCTATGAACAGAAAACACAGAAGAAGTGAGCTAAGCTGTATTAAAGCATTATCAGTTTTTAAAAAAGAGTAAATAATAATAATAATTGAAAATATGTAAAATATATATTTGCATTTGCCACCTCAAAGTAATCCTGACTTTGTATCTACATTGTTGAAAAGTCTACTGCTGATCGGAGTTAATGAGCTAGGTCACAGGTTATTTCCTAATTTGTACTCTGGTTTGATTGAATCTTACCCTTCCCAGTTAGACATGTTAACCGTGGAAACAAGAAAGCATCTTCCAAAATTCGAATAAAAGCAACATACAAAGGAAGTCTTGCTCGGCACTTATTTAAGCAGAAGCAGTGTTAATTTGAGTCGGTCAATTGGTTAGTTAGGGAAGTTTCTGCAAACTGCCTGTTAAAGCACACCTTTGGAGCAGAATTTAACTTTTGATCGACTTCCTGTATGGACTCTTAAGAATAAGTAATGCATATTTTCTTTCCAGATACTTTTTATGATTAAGTCATAGCAAAAGGAAAGTTAGTTTTTCATCACATATTATGGGGAGTCTGTGCATTAACAGGTGAAAACTTCCAGAGTAAAATAAGCTTTTTTATTTTTTTTTGTTTTATTTCCAAACATTTCTGCCACTTACTTACAGTCATAGGAGGTGCATCACACACTTCGAGAAAACATACATAATATGGAATTTATTTTATGATGGTATGTTTCTTCTGTTTAGAACTGAATGAGGTTACCATATAAATGGTGATTCTGGGAGATGGCCTTTGTAAGAAAGGCCCAGACATGTCTCCAAAACTAAACCTTTTTTTTCAGATAGTTCCTGTAAATTGTTCACTGTCAAACAAATGATAGCCTTTCAGGAGTTGTGCTTGTGAATGTTTATTTGTAGAAACTGAATGAATAATAGCATTCACTGTCTTTTCAAAACTGCTGCTAGCATGATTATTAGCTTGAATAAAAAGCTGCAAGAATGATATGAAATATAAAGGGTTAATTTAGGAATAGTATAAAATGCAGAAAAATAGTAAGTGTGCTGGCAAGCATACATAGCTTAATTAGATATTGCATCCATGTAATGGAATATGTTATTGAGAAACAAAGTCTGTAAAAATAACTGTGCAGATGGCAGCTGGAAGGACATCAACGAAGTAAAGAGATGTAACATCAAGCAAGATAAAGTTGGAACATCAAGTTTCAGATAACTGAGTTTCCTTGGACTACAGAACTTGAAAGAATCAAGGAGAAATCATAAATTAGAAGAACAAAGAAAAGTATTATACAAAGGAAGATTGTAATACATGAGACTGAGAAAGAATATCATGAGACTTTTTGGTATAAATATGAGTGTGTATAAACAAGCATTGGGAATTTGCCATAGAGAGCTGACAGCATCTGTGTTGCATGCTTGTAGATCTGAAAGGAAAATGTAATAGTAAATGAGTATTAACTGAAGCAGTTTGTCTCAGTGTATTTATTGTACTTAGTACAATACAGTAATAAGACTAGTTGGTCACAATAAATAGTTAAATATACTGTGGTATGCATGCATGTAAATGCAAGTAACAGCAAGAAACTAACAGAAGGCAATATATAATTTTTCAGAAACAGCTGGAATACTTGCAAGTAAAACGATGTCTTATATATTTTATTTTCAGAAGCTTCTGTTACATATTCACAGTCATGGGAGAGGCACCATACATACATATATATATATATATTCAGGTATGGGTAATAATGCTGTTCTACCTGCTAATACACCAAACCAGTCATTCCAATAATGTGTCCAAGCTGCTCTTAAAAATCCAAACTATTGCTTGCTTTAATAAAATTTGTTAATTTATTCCAGGTGTCAACTAATGTCTCAGGGAACCAGTTAGTACATCTCTCATTCCTATATAAGGTCCTACCGAGGGTTTTAGTGCTTCTCCAGTACTCTTTGATAACACCAAGCATTTGCAGAGGTACATGTCTCTAAATGCCCTGCATACGCAAGTCAGGCCTCCTCCTAGGTAGCTATATGAGACACTGAAAAGTTCAGATATTTTAATTTTTCATAATACTCTAATCTTTCACATCCATGGACACCCTTGATTATTTTCCCTATATTCTTTCTAATTTACTAAGGCTAATTTTCTTAAATTATTATTCCATATCCTGCTTTTGATTTAATATAAGGAACAATTCATTATTTCTGATTTCCAAGACATTATAAATATTTTATATAACCTATGGTTTTATAACTATCGTTAACCAACTGGTTGATATCTTGAAAAAAAAAAACAAAGCTGGAGCAATCCACGCAGTCAAGTCCTTAAATGACTCCACAGTTTCAATTACTATGTGCTGTATTGAATATTCATCCTTCAATCTATGTCTCCCAAATCACATATGCTTAGTGTTAGGTTTATTAATGTATTATTTTCCTATGCCCAAATGGTCAGTTTAATCAAGTTCATTTGCAGTTGTGCCCTATCCAAAAGAGATGTAATCAGTTTTCCCAGTTTCATTCCATCTGCATACAGGCTGTAGAATACATCATGCAAAGGATACATCAGAAAGATACAACCTGTGTGATACTTGCCATGGCGCATTTGTAAGCCGCGCAACTTTCCTTATTAAATTGTTTAATTCAGTTTGCTCACTGGTTTAACACAACTCCACAGATTCAAGCAACCAGCCCCTGCTCTGCTGTATTCATCTGTGCAATCCAAGGAATCTGTTGCATTTTGCTAACCATAAGTACCATTTTATACTGTATTTTACAATTTTAAACTGTATTTTTGCTATATTGGTAATTTTATTTTAAATTGTTCTTGCTGATTTGTTGTACTTTTTGTCTGCTGTAGCATAGACTAGATTCAGACCTGCTGAATCTGGTTCTGTTTGTTAAAGTGAGCACTAAACCAGGCTATCTTTTATTGGAGAGGGACTCCCTGCATCGTTGTGGCAGGAGAGTGCAGTTAGGACTCATCTGATTGAAGGTTGCTGGCAGAGGGCTCAGTTTTAAGCTTTTTTTACTGGTTAAATTGTTTAATTCAGTTTGCTCACTTTTGCTACATAAGTCCTGCATTTGCACAGGTGTGCTCTTGTTTTAACACAGCTCAGTAGAGTTTAGGGTTGCCACCTTTTCAAATGGCCAAAGTGGGACATTTTCGGTACAAACATCAGATTTTACAGGCTGACACATACACATGGTCAGTACAAAGAAGAGAACTTAACTTTTTTGCCTAAATAAAAGCTTATTCTTGTAGCATTTTAGTTGCTTATTCTGTTTCTTACAACATTTAGGTATTTTAGATACAGAATAACTGTTTTATGCAACTATTACATAAAATATAGGGAATAATTATGTCCTACAATCTCAGGACATTTGCCATTTTTAATATTTTTTGTCAGGACACAACTGCCAAAAGAGGGACTGTCCCTCACAAAGTGGGACAGGTGGTAACCCTAGTAGAGTTAGGTGACCAACCGCTGCACTGCTGTATTCTTCTGTTTAAGTGTAGCTTATCTTCATGTACCATCACTCACTACCACGCAGTGGAGGTAACCATTGGTGGTTATAGACATAAAAACTTCAGTAGATAAATTTTCCCTTAGTAGCTGCTCATGATCCAGCCAAGAAGTCCTTAAATTGCACTTAACTGCTCAGAGAACACTTCAGTTGCACTTTTTCCCCTTAAACAGCCCCCAAACCATCAAATCTACAATAGTATTATACCATTTAGAGAACACCCAATAGTATAGACCTTTTATAGAGCACCCCATTAGTACAGACCCTGTTTAGAGTACCCAGTTATACCACACCCCTCCATTTTCTCTCGCCACTGTGAAAATAGGATTTAACTTAACATTATGGATGGGCAGTTTCCCTCCATTTTTCCTACTGGCCTGATTGACATGGGTATCCTCAGGCAGTGTAGCAACTGCCTCATGTACACTGACAATCCTCTACTCCTAAATCACCCAAGTACAATTTCTGAGAGATGCATCTATACTAAGAATCTGGAATCCTTGCTCTCTCGCACACAGAACAGTAACACTGAACAGTTTGTCAGCTCATATACTACACATCCTATGTAAACCCAGCACTCAACACTCATGTATCATTTGGAGCTTTTCTCCCTGGGCCTCCACTGAAAATGGGTTCCTGACACAACCGGACTTTCCAGGTAAATACATGTTAAATAAATAAATAAACACATAAACCATCATATGCAGAGGTACTCATCAGAAACCTACCTAATCACCAGAGACCTTCCAAACACAAACATGCTACACCTAATACAGCACCTACAGCACTCAATACACATAAAAACACAAGCACCAGTGTCTCACCATATAAGCCCCTAAGGCAAAGCACATCTAAACCAAATGTTTTAGTCATAGGAGACTCCATTGTGAGACACACAGATGTCCCACTCATCAGGCTGGACAAGGAGAAGGTTATGGTTAGCTGTCTATTTGATGCCAGGATCCGTCAGATCACACATGCACTCACGTCTCTCAACAACAGGTGCCATTATGACTCTGTCATAGTTCATATTAGTGTGAATGGCTTGAGACAAACCTTACTGGACTATATGAAGAGAGACATGATTGAGCTTTATGAATATGTGTCCCAGGCAGGTATGTCCCCTAGCCTTGAGCAGCATTCTACCCTCACCTGGGTTGATACCACAGTATAAACAAAAAATGATTGACTTCAACAATTGGCATAGTTTCTGGTGTCATTCTAAGGGGATCCAGTTCCTGGCAGCCTGGGATGACATGGTTGATAGACCATGCTGCTTTGCCAGAGATGGTCTTCAACTGTCACCTCTAGGCTTTTGGTTGCTGGCTAAGACACTTGCCAGCCTTCATGATGCCTTTTTTACGCAAGGTCTCAAGAACAAAATTTCTGATGTGAAAATATCACTCACAAATAAATTAAAGGTTATGTTACTAAATGCTAAGAGTTTAAATCAGAAACTGCACTCTGTGAAAGCACTCCTCTCCCTGGAGGATGCTGACATCTGGTTCAGAGCCACAGAGAGTACCCAGCCTTGCAAGGCTGCAATGACTTCCACACTTTCAGACCACAAAACGAACATGTGAGAACCAAAGGAGGAGGAGACTCTATCTTTATCAAAGATAAATACACCTCTAGACTGGTTAGACAGGAAAACTCCATGGAGTTATTCCAGGTTCAACCAACTGTGGGTAAGACCATCATTCAAGTCATTGCTAGCTATAGCTAGCTAGTTAGCTTTAATGAACTAAGATGCCCACCCTGTTTATTTGGAACTACTTGTGTCAATCAAATTACAATACCCTAGTCATAGACCATAAAAAGCACAAAATGGCTACTCCAGCAGTAAATATGAAAAAACTTTAATGCAATAAAACAATAACGTAATAAAATGAATGAGAGCTTTCAAGTTTTCAAAATGTTTCTTCAGAATCATATCAAATAAAACCAGTTCAGTATTTAAATAAATGCCAACCAATTAGAACAGTGCAAATACCTAACATATTAACCTAAGATCTTAATTTCCTCCCTTTAAATATTGGTCTTAAAGGCAAACACCCATTCAGACGTGGATACTTATCAGTTTGTAGCCTAAGTATCCATCTTGTTTCTGCTACCTCTGTTGAATTGACAACATCACCCCCTCTACTGTTCATTTTAATGCATTGTAATACTTTAAAAGAAAAAGTATGTCCATTATTTTCCATAGTATATTTAGTTAGGGCATTTTTAGAAATACAGGTGTTTACATCATATAAATGCCTCATAATTTAATCTTTTAACATTTTATTGGTTTTACCTATGTAAAAACATATGCAGGAATTACAGGTAGCCAAATAGACTACATTCTCCAGTTTTGCACTCAACATATTGCTTAGGTTTAAACACATAGTCATATAAAGGATGTTTAAAATATTGTTACTTAGATATGGTATGGCATATTCTACAATAAAGGCACGCATAAGTACCCATCCTAGTGTTATCTCTCAGGTTAAAGGCTCTACTATTCAAATCACATAATTGTCTCTTCAAATTCAGACTATTCTTTAAAAGAAAGGTGGGAGAGTGACCAACAATATCAGTGATCTTATGGTCATTACAATGCATGAGGAACAACATGGTGTCTGCCATGCTCAACTTATAGAGTGATGCATGTTGGCACAGTATGGCATGTCCTACACAGCATCCTTACCCGCCTTTTCCAGGACTTGCAGTATCATGCAGCTGATCACATCCATTGAGTGCACCGCCCTCACCTTCATTTCTTCACTCTTAACTGCTACTGTGGCAATTGTTGAATCGACTGCATCCTGGTAGGTGTAGTTATACTTAGCAGCTCCTCTCCCTCATTTGGGGGCACAGTAAGACTGTACCCCAACACATCTTGCAGTACTTGTAAATGCATGCCCAGTAAGCATGGCTGTTGTACAGTATTACAAATAGTATATATTTTGGCTTAGTCGTAACTTTTCCTTCCCCCTCCTAAATGAATCCCCTTGAGTACTTGAGTACTTGCAGCAGGCCTGAGAGGGGAATATGGTCACTGCAGTCCCTGCTTCAGGCAGTAGCAGCACTCATAGGGTGTTATTTATTTTCTATGTCAGTTGCATTGCTGATATCAGGGGCCATTTGACCTGTGGAGCACTATTACTAGGAGACAGCAATGCTCTCTTACATGATCTTTAGGGAATGCCACATTTTCCAAGGTTCCATTACTTTCAACCACCTTAGCTGGTACATGCTTTCAGTGTTTTGTTTCTACAGCATGCCAATGTCATAGCTGTCTTCACTCAACACTGGGCACCATGGAAAAGTGTAGCATAGTGCCAGAGCCTGAATTTAAAACTGGTATTTATTCACAGCTACAGGAAGGTTACCCTCTGCTGGGGTGGGGAGTTATTCCTGATATAAACTCTGTTTGTGAAATGAACTGAAAAACTTCCTGGAGAAATAAGTGTTGCATATTTTGTTTTTAGGCAGTATGTTTCAGTTGTTCACATTGATAACAGTCTGATTTGTGAGAGGCAGTTTAACAAATGTTCCTAAATGTGAAAGTGCATTCTGTTTAATAGGGGGATAGTCTTCCTTCCACAAGGTCCAATAATCTTGGAGTTCACTTAACTTCCACTGTATATTAAACAGTGTAATACCATAAGCTTCTTTAATTTAAATATTGCTGATGGGATGGGTTCACACACATTTACCACCAGAAATTAGGAGTATGATTATTATCAAGAAGGGATCTAATCCTACTTTTAAGAGTGTTTGGGAGTCTATAAATGGCTGCTCAAACTGCCAGCCTAGTATTAACATATGAACCTATTTGTGAAGGAGAGTGCATTAGTGAGGCTTTCCATGTAGGGTCTTCCCAAGAGCAATCCAGCTTTTGAATTCCATTGCAAACATTTTGCATTTTTTTTGGTATGTGGAATTTGTAAACCTATCATTCAAAATAATGTCAGGGAACTGTTCATAGAAAGAAGGGGCATCTTACTAGGAGCATTCTGCATGTGAAAAGAGTTGAAATTCTTTGCAGAAAAAATAAGAATTGCATATTTTATTCTCGTACAGTTGTTGTCAATTGCTTGTAATCAGAGGATTATGACAAACTACTCACTTTGGGTAGTGTTGGTAGGTGGTAGAAATAAGATTTTTATTTTATTCAGAAATGTAGTGACACTCGAAACACTGGTACATAGTATATTTAAAGAAAATCACATCATCCCAGTTTAGGAGACCAATGGTAAGCCATGGTTTTCAAAATCTGTTGCAGAGGATATGTATGCATACAACAGTAAATGCAGAAAATAACAATTTCATTGTCTTGTAACACATGCATGCCCATGAAGAGAGCAAATTACACTTCTCAATTCAAATTAGACAGGTCAGCAAAATGATACGCAAGTCCTGTCATGCTTCTAGAGGCAGGCCATGAAAAGTCTGAAAAAGCCCTCTTATATTATTACGTGATGCCCAATGAGAAATACAAATGCCAGGATTCTCATATGACAGAGGAAACAGGTAGGAATGATAGTGTTCCTCAAAATAGGAAAGAGCTGAGCAACACTGGAGTTTCCCCATGTAGTGATATGCCAACAAATATTCTCAAAAAAAACCTCCTAAGAGTATATACCTTATATGTGGGTCTAACCTCACAACTCAAAGACCATGTAGGCTTTACTCCCAGATCTCTACTGGTGGGGGTAAATTTTGAACTACACTCTTTTGCTACCTGTCACTGATTATACGGGAAGCCAAGATGATATTCTTGACTGAAGGTACTTACAAAAAAGTCAAAATAAAAACTTCTTAGGCTTCAGATCTTTCCAGACCTTTGCCAAATGTATTTTTAGAAGAGCACTTTTACTCACAGACATGGACAGCAAAGACTCAGTGAACACAGATGAAATTTTACAGACCAAGGGTGCTAGTCAGCAAAACCACTATATGTTCCTTGGGACACTTGGAATTAATTTGGACTTGCTGAATATCCTAACATCAGCTAGACACCAGAACAGACAATAAGGATTTCATCAAATCCTTAGTTCAAAAACCTTTTAAGAAGTAAAGCTGTAGCCTCCCATTTTCCTTATTATGGGACAAGGCCCTGATGAAGTCTTTATTGTGGGACAAAAATGGTTATCAAATATACCTTGGTGTGTCCATGATGATTTAGTAATGCAGATTGGATGCTTCACTTCTCTCCTTGTGTATATTTTTTTGTTTTCAATAGTAACTTTAATTTACCATCTTCAGGAGCCCTTTTGTTTTACACAAACAGCAGAGATTTTACTGGATTGGTGCATTTTCTTATGAAGACCAGGATGATGAAGCTATATGCCCTTGAAATGGTCTTTGGTATTAAGTTGCATGAGCTGTTTGAAAGCTGTGATGATAGCTATGAGGGATAATACACCTGGGATTTAATTGTTTATGTTGGAAAATGGTTCCGTGATATAACAGATCACACCTTTTGAGCTTCTTTGTTAGGAACCTAATGCTATGAGAAAATAACTTAAGCCTGAGGAAGGCATGATAAGTATTTAATCCATTGTATTTACTTGCTGGTAAAACCTGTTTACTGACCCATTAATAATTCAAGCCCAAACATCTCTATCAGGAACAATAAATCAAAACAGAGCTCTGTAGTGCAATGAAATAGGAAAGGCTAGGAATATTACACCACACTGTAGAGGAGTGACAGTGTCTGTAGGGCATAGCACATTGCAATCTACCAAGAGGACCCTGACCTTGAGTAGCATCTTACCCTCACCAAGAATGGTGCCACAATATGAAGACAAGATGATCAATTTCAACAATTGGCTTAAGTGTTGGTGTCATTCAAAAGGGATCAAATGCCTGTCAGCCTGGGATGACATGCTCGACAAGCCACGATGCTTCGCTAGGGACGGCTTGCACCTGTCACCCCTGGGCTTTCGGATATTGGCAAAGGCTCTTGCTACCCCCATAGTGCCTTTTTTAGGCAAGGCTCAAAAGACAAACCCACCTCCATAGGTATCACAAGGGATAAGAAACTAAGAGTAATGCTACTCAAAGCCAGAAGTCTAAACCTCAAGATGCACGCACTCAAAACTCTCCTTAGCATGGAGAACATCGATATCTGTGCAGTAACAGAAACCTGGTTCAAGGCTCCCGAGAGCACCCCAGCACTACCAGGTTATACCTCATATCATGTTTTTTGGCCCCAAAACTTGGACCGAACCACAAAAGGGGGGGGAGTATCAATATTCGTCAAAGATACCCACACCTCCAGGTTGGTGGCACAGCACGAAGCATCAGAGACTATCCATGTGCAACTAACTGTGGGTAAAACTGCCTTCCAGTTTATAGCCTGCTACAGACCACCCTCCCAAACACAGGAACCCCACTCGGCCTTCCTGAGAATACTGGAAAATATGAAGGTCTCTCCAAACACCATTATATTGGGTGACTTCAACTACCCAAACATAGAGTGGGAGCATTACTCTAGCTCCAACACCCTAGCCCAAAGGTTCCTAGAATTTATAAACTCAAATGCTATGGAACAACTTGTTACCACTCCCACAAGAGGGGAAAACATACTGGACCTGATCATCACCAACATGGAGACACTATGCTCCAGACCAGAAGTGTATCCCTCACTGGTAAGATCAGACCATAAACTAATCTCACTGGATATTCACATCCTGACCCCACCCCCTGCCCAGAAAACCACAGTGAAAAACTTCTCTAAAGCAAATTTCACACGCCTCAAAACCGAGGCGAAATCCTTCAAAGCCCCCGGGCCTGTGGAAAATACGGCCCAGATCGCAGAATCCTTTATAAACGCATTCTATGAACACCTTCAGGAATGCATGGATCATGCAATCCCAAATAAAACCAAGACCCGATCCTCCAAAGGCAGACGTCCTGTCTGGTGGACCCCAGCCATAAACAAACTATACAACAGAAGGAGGAAGCTACTACATGATAGAGCAAAATCCCAAAAAGGGAAGGCATCTCTCATCAGTATTAGCAAAAAACTACGGGCACTCATAAAATCGTCTAAGGCCAGCTTCGAGAGAAAAATTGCACAGGACACTAAGGATAATCACAAGGCTTTCTTTAGTTATGTTAGGAACCTGGGTGGGAATTCCCAGATATGCTCAGAATTAGTCCAAAATGACAAAAAATACACTGAGCCCACAGACATTGCTAACATCCTAGCTGACAGGTTCAGTGCAAACTTCTCCCCCCCTCCCCACCAAAAGGGCAAATATCTATCCCAACAGAGTGCTGCCCCCCTGACATCTCACATGCTCAGGTAAGAGCCGCCCTCTCCAAAGCAAAAAGCACAGCATCAATGGGACCAGATGGTGTCCCGGGCTGCGTCCTAAATGAACTCCAAGAAGAGCTAAACCCAAACATAAAACTACTGTTCAATCTTAGCCTTACTACAGGATATGTACCCAAAGAGTGGCGTACAGCAACAGTGGTCCCTCTCCACAAAGGTGGTGCCTCAACGGATCCTGGAAACTATCGCCCCATAAGCCTGACTAGCTTGGTCTGCAAAGCTATGGAAAGGATCATCATGGACCTCATAAATAAAGATATTTGGGACCTACAGACACTGGATTCTACCCAGTTCGGCTTTGTTAAGGGCAGATCCTGCCTCTTAAACCTGATCGATTTCTTTGAAACAGTCACCAAGGCCATTGACGAGGGGAAGGTGGTCCACACAGCCTACCTGAACCTCGCAAAAGCCTTCAATACAATACCCCACTCGGGCATTATAGATAAGCTCACCAGCTTAAATATAAACCCCTATGTCACTAGATGGGTTGCAAACTGGCTCAAGGACAGAACCCACAAGGTTAGAATTGCTGGAGCCATGTCAGACTCCAAACCAGTTACAAGTGGCGTCCCACAAGGCTCAGTCCTGGGACCTCTCTTGTTCGGTATATATTTCTCGGTGGTACAGGCCAACACGGAAAGACTGTGGCTGACCAAGTTCACAGATGACTGCAAACTGGGCGCCATAATCAACTCTCCAGCCGACACAAGCATCCTCCAAAAGGGCCTCATAGAAACAGACAACTGGTGCCAGAGCCATGGCCTCAAGCTAAATGCCAAAAAGTGTATACTCATCCCCTTTGGCAAAAACAAAGTGCCCAAAAATTACCACATAGGTGGTAATCCATTAAGTACAGAAGAAGTAATTAGGGACCTGGGGACCCAAGTTGATAGCAATCTCTCATTTGACAACCACGTGGCCAAAGTGGTTAGAAAAACATTTTATATAGCCCACCTAATCATGAAAGGATTCACATCTAGATCAGGGGAGGTCATCGTGCCTCTTTACTCATCCCTCATCAGGCCCATAATTGAGTACAATGCCCCTTTGGGATGTACCTTACCAGACACCTGCAGCAACTGGAAAGACCCCAAAAGTACCTCACCAAGAGGATCAAAGGGCTCAAACAGATGCCATATGCTGCCCGGTTAAAGAAACTCCAGCTCTACTCAGTGGCATACCGCCTGCTCAGAGGCGATCTGTGCCTGAGGTATAAAGCCATGTCCAACCCAGAATTAATGGACATGCTGCACCTCAGAAAATCCAAATCCCATCGAGCTACGCTCGAGACTTGAACCTCAGCACTGAAATAAATAGGACATGCTGGAGGGACAGATTCATAACCCAGAGGCTCCCTTCACTCTGGAATAAAATCCCAGTCCAGGTTAGGCAGAGTCCCACATTGACTCTCTTCAAGACGAATCTTGATGAGTGGATGGGAGATCGTAGGTTTACCCCGGCTATCACTTCTGTGTCACTGTTAGACAGAGGCACAGTATACTAACCTCAAAAAAAGGCATAGCAAAATTAATTTAAAATGGGTGGCGAAAGCCAAACACACTCTGTCTAGGCTTATAAATGCCCTAGGGCAGATAGCCTAGTATGAACCTATGAACCTATGAACCTATGAGTACCTTAAAATGAGAGGTGGAATATGGTATGCTAAGTCCAGAAAAGCACAGACAGCATTGATTCAAAGAGCAATGCATGTGGGCATAAAGCTAACATCTGGCTTGCAGCATGACGGAAAACCATATGATCAGTTCAAATGATGTTTTCCAGTGCAACAGCAAAATGTGTACAGCAGCTGTCTACAATTAAATGTTCGAAAATCACAAGTGCATAAGAAAGATGAGGGAGTAACTCAGGAAGCTTTTTTCCATCCTGCTGATGTGGCATTTTCAACTTATTTCTTATATACAGAAATAATTTAATTAATTTGTTATATACATAAACAATGACATGTGGTATGGAACAAACCTTGGTGGGCTGAGTGAAGAGGAGAACCACTGCAACATTTCTGGAAACAAACTATCTTTTCATTGCAGACATTGGCCTTCATCTTTCCACTGCACACTTTTTACTAAACGTTTAAGAACCATAATCCAACCATATCCTCTCATATTTGTTCTGTCAAGGTGTACTACTAGTTTGCCATTGGAACATTATAAACTGCATACTTCTGCCCTGAGTGAAATGCAGAGCTATGTGGATGAATATTTTTTGGGTATATAACACTATAAAGGATTAGGATAAACCTGAAGCATTAGCCTCCTCCATATAAAGAAATATGTAGAAAGTACATATACATTTTCAACACTGACAATTAAAAATAGATCATCATATCATCAATCTTTCTACTGAAGATCAGTCTGGCAAATCTAGTCAAAAAAAGGTGTTACTTCAACAAAAACAAACTTTTTTGGAGGGGGACTAAGGCCTCAACACCCCCTTGTACAGGCAGACAGCTCTTTAAATATACCCAGCTCCAGGGTTGCTGCTCTTTTTTGAATAAAATTGATGCAGCGTTCTAGATGAAATACACTTTGAATCGCTTCATCTCGATAACCTCTGTCTGAAACTTTTTTTGTGACAACTCACCTGATAATATTTTTATAAAATAACTGCTGGCCTATAATTATTTTTTTTAGCTATTTCTTTTAAGAAAAAGAAAACGGTATGGAACATGAAATGTTGTTTTTGCTCTGAATAACTTGTACTGTGATTTAATATTTTACTTTAAATGATTTTCTGTGTGTGATTTCGCTCTTCATAATGATTACTTTATAAGTGCAGCATTACAACAAGCAATCATACTATTTATTAGAATATAACCACTGGCAAATTGTCACCAGGTTTGGTTCAAAACACATATGCAGATGCTACTTTTTCCAAGGGTGTTGAGGCCTTTGTCCCCCTCCCCCCAAAAAAGTTTGTTTTTGTTGAAGTGACACCTTTTTTGACTAGATTTGCCAGACTGATCTTCAGTACAAAGATTGTTCATATGATGATCTGTTTTTAGAAGACTAATCCTTCTGGACATTTTTGTTGAGATTCAGCATAGGAATATAAGCTCTAGAAAAATATAATCTCAAAATAATGCAAGACAAATGATACAGTTTAACAGTAAATAATGGGTCTATATCGCAAGCGCGAAAGCTTAGGTTGTCGAATACAGCCTGATCGACACCTATTAAGCAAACCGTGAGTACATCGAATGCCGGAAACCACTAAATTCAAAATCCCGATTCGGTATAGTCGGCCCTTCTGCGGTATTGCACCGTAAGGTAAGTGTGTGATAGTTACAGACCTTAGGGTTAGGGTGCGGGTTAAGGTAAGTGCATAGATAGTAATGTATGTAAGGGTTAGTGTAGGGTTAGAAGTAAAGTTTAGGTTAGTGTATGCATGTCATTTATTTATTTTGTTTGGGTGGGTAGTATGTAGTGAGAGGTGTAGTGGGAAGTATGTTTTTTTTTTCGTCGCTGGGTGGAACGGTGTTGGCTAAACAAAAAATTCGGTCATCTGTATTTCCACATTTTGAGGTTTTGATGACTTGTGCGTTCTCTGATTATGTATCGATCATGTTGTATTCGACAACCTAAGCATTTGCGCATATAATTTTGTTGTTGTTTGTCTTTCTGCTTTTCTCAGTTAGGGGTTGCCACAGCGGAACTCCGGGCCGCTAATGATTGGCAGTAGACTTTCACAAATGCCGAGGTGCCAGCTCGATGTTCAACCTTCAACGAAGGCATGCCCATTTACGCATGTCTTTCGAACACCCACCCAACAGCGGGGAGGACATGCAGACTCCACACAAAAGGCACTCCCCGCACTCCAGCTGAGAATCGAACGGGAGAACCTCTTGCTGTGAGGCAACAACGCTACCGCTGCACCACATAAAATATCCAAAACACAGACTCAGACAATAAAACATCATAAAAAATTTCCGAAATATGGCAAGTATAGTACAGTATGTTACCTTATACTGAAAAGACAATGGATATCAATGCCAGATATCTGGGACATGGAAAAATCCACAATGTAGATATCAAAAATTCCATTTGTAATGTTTAGGTTGTACATTTGGAAGAAAAGGAAGAGGAAAAAAACTCCCAATGCTGCCATATATGTGAATTATATTATAAAATGTACGAAGATTCGAAATTTATATGATTGAGACCATATGATCAAAATTTCTGAACTTTGAACGTTTAAAAAAAATTTTTTTTTTACATTTTTGCTGGGTGGCAATACCCCTTTACCCCATACCCCTTGCTAATTAAATATACCAACTCCCAGATTGAACTACAGTGAGGAAAACAGTAAAGCTCCTGTTCCCTACTGTACGGCAATCTCCATTCAAAATATTTGAAGTTTCAGAACTTCGATCATATGGTCTCGGCCATATGAATTTCTAAGTTTTGAAACTTCGATCATCTGATAGGGATCCATACATACACATACACACACACACACACACACACACACACACATATATATATATATATATATATATATATATATATATATATATACACACACACACACACACACACACACACACACACACACATATATATATATATATATATACACACACACACACACACACACACATATATATATACATACACACACACACACACACACACACACACACACACACATATATATATATATATATATATATATATATATATATATATATATATATGACACTTATTTGTACACTCATATAATCAAGATGAAGACAATCGACAAAAACGGGTCAATCCAAAATAATGGAATTTGCAAAAATAAAAACAAAAAAACAGTCCTTTCTCCTCTGTGCCCCACACCCTCTTTATATATGTGTATATATATATATATATATATATATATATATATATATATATATATATATATATATAGTTTCATAGTTTCATAGTATAGTACTAGGCTATCTGCCCTGGGGCATTTGTAAGCCTAGCCATAGTGATGTGGCTTTTGCCACCCCATGAAATGGTACAAAAAATGTACAGAATAAATTTAGAATACTGTGCCTCTGTCTAGTAGTGACACAATGAAGGTCCCCTTATATAATAGTATTAGTTTACTGTGCCCCTGTCTAGCAGTGACACAGATGTGACCCCTGGGGTAAACTTACGATCTCCCATCCACTCATCAAGATTTCTCTTGAAGAGAGTCAGTGAGGGGCTCTGCCTAATACGAACTGGGATCTTGTTCCAAAGCATGGGAAGCCTCTGGGTTATGAATCTATCCCTCCAGCATGTCCTATTCATACTTGTGCCAAGGTTTAAGTCTTTAGCTCTCGTGGTCCTGGTGGATTTGGATTTTTTGAGGTGAAGCATGTCCATCAGATCCTGATTTGACATGGCCTTGTACGTCAGGCACAGATCACCTCTGAGCAGGCGGTATGCTACTGAATAGAGCTGAAGTTTCTTTAGTCTGGCAGAATAAGACATATGTTGGAGACCCTTGATCCTCTTGGTGAGGTACTTTTGTGGTCTCTCCAGCTGTTGCAAATGCCGGGTGAGGTACATACCAAATGGGGCATTGTACTCAATCATGGGTCTGATGAGGGAGGAATATAGGGGTACAATGACATCCTTGGATCTGGATGTGAATCCCTTCATGATGAGGTGTGCAAGGTAGAATGTTTTTCTAACCACTTTGGCAACGTGGGTGTCAAATGAGAGGTCGCTGTCGAATTGGATCCCTAGGTCTCTGATTACTTTTTCCGTACTCAGTGGGTTGCTGTCTATGTGATAATTTGTGGGTACTTTGTTTTTCCCAAAGGGGATGACTATACATTTTTTGGCATTTAGTTTAAGGCCGTGACTCCGGCACCAGTTGTCCATTTCTGTGAGGCCTTTTTGTAGGATGTGTGTGTCTGCTGGTGTATCGACTATGGCGCCTAGTTTGCAGTCATCTGCGAACTTTGTCAGCCACAGCCCTCCCATGTTTGCTTTAACATCTGAGAAGTAAATGCCGAACAAGAGGGGTCCCAGGACAGATCCCTGTGGGACACCACTTGTGACTGGCTTTGAGTCTGACATTGCTCCAGCGATTTTAACTTTATGGGTTCTGTCCTTTAGCCAGTTTGCAACCCATCTAGTGACATAAGGGTTTACTTTTAAGCTGTTGAGCTTATCTATGATGCCTGAGCGGGTATTGTGTCAAGGCCTTAGGCAAGTCCAGGTATGCTGTATGGACTGCTTTGCCCTCATCAATGGCTCTAGTGACTGTTTCGAAAAGGTCAACCAGGTTTAAAAGGCAGGATCTGCCCTTTACAAAGCCGAACTGGGTGGGGTCAAGTGTCAGTAGGTCCCCTATGTCTCTGTTTATGAGTTCCATAATGATTCTTTCCATAGCTTTGCAGACCAGGCTGGTTAAGCTTATGGGGTAGTTTCCAGGGTCTGTAGAGGCACCCCCCTTGTGGAGTGGGACCACTGTTGCTGTACGCCAGTGTTCAGGTACATATCCCGAAGTAAGGCTAAGGTTAAATAGCATTTTTAGTGTGGGTTTAGCTCCTCTTGGAGTTCACGTAACATGCAACCCGGGATACCGTCAGGTCCCATTGATGCTGTGTTTTTTGCTTTGTTTAGGGCGGTTCTCACTTGGACATCTGAGATGACAGGGAGATTACATTCAGCTGGGATAAGTATTTCTTCTTTTGGGGGTGAAGGAGGGGAGAAATTTGCACTGAACCTGTCAGCCAGAATATTGGCAGTATCTGTGGGTTCAGTGTATTTTTTGTTGTTTTGAACCAACTCTGAGCATATATATATATATATATATATATATATATATATATATATATATATATATATATATATATATATATACCATCTCTGAGACTGCTCTAGAATGGGGAAAGAGCAAACTGTCCAATCCCCACTGTTCATGATCACTCAGCTGATTTTCAATCAGCTGTGTCATCTTTTTTTCGGTGAGATGATCGCACCATTCAGCCACCTCAATCACACTTCTATATTTGGAAGCAGAAATGTCAGGACTGTTGTCAGAATTTAAAGGTCAGTCTAAGTCATTACTGCTATTAGGCTGAGTTTAGGGCTAGAAGAAGTAGAAGTTGATAGAGATGATATTCTTAACTTACACCAGCTTCCCTGTGTTTTACAGTCAGGGTTGCTAATTTTGTTTAAAAAATAGATTGTGTCTCATTACTTTTCAGGAAGCCATCAAAGAGGGCGGAGCATGGATGGCACTCTGAAAGCAGCACTTTTTTAGAGATCCTCAAAAATAATTGAAATAACAGGAAATAATCATTTTTTCACAGAAAAAACAGTTAACTATTGTTCTTTAACATTTATGCTATCATTATATTGAGTTTGGAATATATTCTTCAAAAATTTCCTGTCAGAAATATCTGGAGTTTAAAACTGCTCTCTGAAGATGAGTAGCTCAAAGAACTCACATGCAGAATTTACTTTGAATAAAGAAATTCAGTTGATGTCTTCTACTTTACAAGAACTATCTATTAAAATGAACAGCTTCAATAACAACTTAGAAAACTTGAAAGAAAGCTGTCATAAACAAACTGAATCCTTTAAAGAGTTAATTCAACAGCAACAAACTAAAATATTAAGCATTGAAGAGTCTTTATCTGATATAGGTGGAAGGCTCAAGGAGGAAGAAATCCAGGGAGATGTCCTTCAGCAGCAAAATAAATGGCTTATTGCCAAGTTGGATGACATGGAAAATAGAGAAAGGAAGACTAATGTGAGAATTTTTGGTTTACCAGAAAAATCTGAAGGAGATGATATTATTTCCTTTCTTCATCATGGTTACCCGAAATCCTAGATCTAAAAGAAGGATCTCTTATGGTATAGAAAGAGCTCATAGAGCCATTGGGAAACTTATTCATTTATCACCATCATCCACTCCCAGGTCAGTAGTGGTTAAATTTCTCTCTTATCTTGATAAAGAACTTATCCTTAAATGTGCTTGGAGAAGATCCCAACTGAAATACAAGCAAAATATAATTAGATGTGACAATGACTTTTCCTTTAGAGTTTTGGAAATGAGAAAGAAAGGCTGGCCACTAGTAAAATTACTTAAACAGAATAAAATAAAGGCACAACTGGCATACCCTGCAAAAATAAGGATTTTTACTTCAAATGAAATAAAAACTTTTAATGACATTGAAGACGCAGTAACCTTTGTCAAAAACAATAATATAGTTACAGTCCCGGAGGAAATGGACTGGGCTTTAACTATATCACTGAAAAAGATCTCCGGAAAAAAATAATTGGATTGATGTAAAAAAAAAGAAGCAAAGAACTGACTCAAAAATAGCCCTTCCACTACCGCTCTCAAAGTATCAACTAAAACTAAAAATATATGCTAAAGGTAACAATTTAATATTGTTTGTTCTTTCTTTAAACATGTTGTAAATTCTATGTTATAAACTTATAATACACGTATTGTGTACTTTAGAGTCAAAGTTTAGTTCATAAGTGACATATTACATCAATAATTTAATTGACTCTTAGTTTACTTTTGTTCATGACAGTATTTTACAGGGGAAAAGAAATGATTTGCTGAGTAAGAAATGCTAAATATACATTGTACTTTTTAGTGCAATAACAGCTATGCTTTAGTTAATTTAATTTTCTTAATATTAGTTGCTAGTTAATGGGTGGGGTTTAGTTGTATTTTATGACTAATTTCAGTCTTTGATATGGTTTTATGATTAATTTATACAAAGTCTGTGCATATTCACTGGAGTTATTATAGCCAACAAGTTCATGATTTCAGTTGAACGTTTATTTTTAAAACAAGAAGTGAAGCTTTTTAAATGCATGCGACTTGTAGGGAAATCTTCAGTTCCCTTTAAGCGAGCCTGTCAGTGCATTTGTGAACTGTCATGAATGTAGAGAGCCCATTTGACATTTAACTTCTAACTATAAACCTTACACATTAAATAAATATCACTTTGTCCTTCTAGTTAGTTTAATCACATAGAATTTATTTCCGATACATTTAAATGTTTATTTGGATGTTTCTCCTCCCCTTTTTTAAAATTTTTTTTTTGTTTGAGGAGTTAAAATGTCTTGAATTGCTAAGCATTATACTAATTGGAATCTCATTTTGTCTCCTTATTGAACACCATTGTATAAAGTGGAGGAATGTTAAACATAGCCTGCTTTGTCTTTGCTTGCGTCGGAGTTGGCATGGAACGTTGTTGTTAACGCTTATATGAAGCGTATGTGTCTTGTGGCCAATGATGACTTGCATAGGTTTTTGAAAAGATATTCCTGTTTCCCCACAGACAAAGAACATAAAATCCTTTAGTTATGAGCAAAAACTATTCCCAAAACACCCAGTAATGTCTGTACAGATCAGTTCTTTTCTTTATTGTTGATATTAAGGAGCATTCCAAGAATGCTGTGGAGAAACAATCTGTCATCCGTTAGAACATATTTGGTTTCCTGTCAGCTCTCCTGTATTTGACAACTGTGTCTTGGTGCTGGTGTGTGGTGGTAGCTCAGTGCGGGGCTGTCTTCATTGTCCCCCAGCCATTTACGATCTAATGGGTGGGTTTTCCCATTCTAGCCTAGTTGTGCAGTTGAGTGGATTTTTTGATTACACTTGGGAATGGTGCATGTGAGCTACTGTGTGTGTGTGTTTGTGTGGCTGGCTAGACAACAGATGTTCTGTAAAAGGGATTTGATTTCAGAAATTTCAAACAATATACATGACACCAGGTATTCAATTTCAAAGATGACCCAAAGCACCGTACCTACACAGCCTATGACAACACACACTGCTAACAAGAATGGCTGTAAATATAGAATAAACATCTATTTCTATAAGTTCTTTTCACTTAATAGATGACTGCAGCATAAAGTATATTAAATAATGGCATGAAACTGTGGGGATAGTTTTATTACAGATTAGAACAGCTGCCATATTCTTTGTAACATCATCATATGTAATGGTTTCTGTGGTCATGCAGTTTGTCTACAGAAGGAGAGGTTATCACACACAATCAGGCCAAAGGCAGATCCTTCTAATTTGAGGAAACTGCCATTGTGGGTTTGAAGAGCTTATTATGATACAGCTATTGCCAGTCATTGTGTTGGGGGGGGGGATATAAGTCGCAATGCTCAAGATACATAAGCTTAAAAGTTTTGAGACATGTGTTTGACTACCTTACCTCTTCCCAAAAGATATACAAGCTTCGTAAATTCAGCAAAGCAAACTTACACACTTCAGCTTCCACCGGTACAGGTCAAATCCTCTCCAGAAAGCCAACATTACATCTTAAGAAACCACAAAAGAAAAATATGTTAGCAGTGGACATTACACCAGATTATTACTGTAAAAATTGCATTCTTTAAGATATGCATCTGGGTAGAAAGAAAATATTCTTGAATTTAATTATCCCTGACTAACAAACTCAGGGCTGGGTGTTTCTCACCAATAGCGAGTATAGAGGGGACTTGGGGCAGTGTATCAGCAGAGGAGCAGGGCACACGTGCAGACATCAAACGATGTTTGATCATGGTCAGGGTTGTTTTTCTACATGGGAGGCACTTTGGGGAGCATGTAACACAGTAAAACGGCAGCAAATACAGTTTCTTAAAAATGGACACAGCAGTGAGACACCCAGGTTTGCAGAACATATTAACTCGCAAGTGGCCCTAGAGCATGCAAATTGAATTACGCATGCCCCATTGACCACACAAGTTCCAACTACAAACACTCTAGAGACAATTAACTCAAAAACAATACTAATGTATAGCAATTGTATAGTGTGATGTGGGCTCATGCTTTCTTTTAAAAAAAAACAACAATAGCTGGCACACACAAGCATGAGAGATCCGTTTTTAAACAGAGGAATAGTGTGATATTGACTTCACAATTAGAAGAGGAAGAGAAAGTATAAGGTCTTATCTGATACTATATCTTTACAAAGCTATATATTATCGGAAACTCCATACCTGTAACACTGCTTCTCATTTGATATAGTAGTGACAGAATACAAACAATGAGCAATTTGAGCATGCTCATTCATCTATGCAAAGGTTGTCCCTGATTTATTTATTTCTATACTGCACTGATGTCATAAGAATAATTTTAGGTACACCCATAATGTTTACACCTATAATGGTATATTTGTGGACAGGGCTCATCCAAATAAAGAAGGCTAAGAACAATGATGGTAGAAATTAGTACTAATATCAGTTTACATTGATTCTGAACCACATTTACAATTATTTAAAGATGGACAAAATGTGGAGTGTTTGTCTAGTGAAAATAGCAGGTAAACTACTTACGGGTGAGCTGCAGGAATATGTAAGTTGCATAATGATTATATTCAATAGATGCAAGTTGGATGGTTCATTATTTAAAGTTTCATATTTGCATTATAGTATGGGACACAAGGAAGTGAGTTCTGGTCTTGAAACTGTAATAATGGGAAAAGTACACTAATAGAACATATTCTGCAAGTTCACTGAATATATGCTGACGAGGCCTGAAATTCCTGGATTAGTAGAACTTCAAACAGGTGACAATACATGCAATATATTAGTTGACATGCACTTACAGTAATAAATTGAGACTTGTACAAATTCATTCTAATTCTACTCTTGAAACCTGTTAACATGTAGGATTGTGTACAGGTCTGTACTGACACATATGAAAAAAGAAAGGAAAAGTGATTGTTAAACATTGCTCAAGATATGAAAAAAAAAGGAGGTAAATGAAATATAAAGACAAGATATATACATATGGAACCATTAAAACATAGAGAGGGTAGTTGATGCATTTTTCAGTTGACTCATTTTACTACCTTTGGTTTTTCAAATTATTCATGAACTTGCATTCTTTGTTGAATGAATAAATAATAACAAGACTCTAAGGCACCTGTGTATTGCATATTTTGTGGTGGTTTTGAGAGAAGATAGTTTAAAATTGGGAACTGACTTCACAATAAGAAGAGGAAAAGAAAGTGTGAGGACTTATCTGATACCTGATTTTTACGAAAGTATATATTATCGGAAACTCCATATCTGTAACACTACTTCTCACTTGATATAATAATGACAGAATACAAACAAAGAGCAATTTGTGCATTCTCATTCATCTAGGTAACCATTCTAATCATTAAATGCATTCAAAAGGAATTTACTGCTAAAAAGGCTCGGGGTTGTGAAGTTATTATTTCAAAAACCTGACAGATTGATTATCTTACCTATGTTTTTAAGATTTGATATCATTTATTTGGCACTTATGGTAGCTGTTCAATTAAATTTATAATGCCTAGAATGGTATTGTGTGTTTAATATTGAGGTATAACTGTGAACAATCACTTATGATCTAATCTATTTAATGCTCTACATCAAGAGTAGGAAAGGAGTTCTTTACTGAAGTTTGGAGTAATGTACAAATATGATATTGAGCTCTATTACATTAAATGTCTATGTATAGTACGGTTTGGAGCAGTACTTATATATGTATTGAAATATTACATGTCTAGAACAATACAATTTGAACTCTTCAACCAATGCATCAGAGAAAAAAGTGGTTTGTGGATTTACAATGGCTCACTAAATTGATTGTTGATACTATTGTAGTTAAGTCTTACAAGGTTGGTCATAGTATATTATATAAGATAATTACTAAATGAATGAGTCACTTTACAGAAACTCATGAAAGTTGAAAGGTAACTGGTGTAGTAAATGTCTCTTGAAATTTTTACCTACATTTTATGAATTTTTGATTTTGATTGAAATACATATTTGATTTACTATGCATAAAGTAAATTTGTTCCAGTTATTGCCTAAATTTTGTATTAAGTTAATTTTATAATGAATGCATACTTATGTGCATGGATCAAACTAGAAGTATATGATGGAGTCAGTTATTTATTATCTCCAGAATGACATATAATGGAGCCTCTAACTTCTCATTGTTATTTGATTTATTGTTAGTAATGAGGGTTAATCTGACTGAACATTTTAGTTCTTTCAGATTAGGAAGGATATTCATTCCATGTTTGTTAAAAGATAATTTTAAATATTTGTCTATACATGTGTATAAAATTAACTATTGTAGTCTTGTTAGTCTTACCTTTTGGCCTCTTCTAGTATACATATTATACAACTCAAAAGGAAATAAGAAGGTTTACTACATTATTAATATATGCATGGAAGATATGCAGCAAATAAGTAACAAAATAACTTGCTATTATTTCCTATCAGAACTCTTCAGTAAATAAATTAACTGGATGAGTATAGAACTTATCTCACTAAATGTGAATGGTTTAAATATTCCAAGGAAAAGATCTAGCCTACTTAAATATCTAAAAGTAAACAAAGCACAATTAATATTTCTACAAGAAACTCACTTTAAAGCTAATGATAATTTCATTTGGAATCCAAATGATTTCTTAAAGCTCTCTAGCTCTTCATACAGTAAAAAAACAGAGGAGTATTAATATTGTGGAGGAAAAGTGTTACTACTCCTCAAGTAATATATAATTATGAAGACAAAGATGGTCTTTTATCAATAGTAATAATAAGATATAGTAATAGAATTTGGACATTGGTGAATCTTTATTGGTTTCCGGGTATAGGAGTAGGAACAATTAAGAAGCACATAGAACTTATTAATAAGACTTCAAAAGGTAGTCTAATTGTAGGAGGGGATTTTAATTGTATCTTAGATAGTCAGGAGACTACAAGTAGATGGCCATTTTGTTTAACATCTACAGGAAGAGCTCTTAAGAAATGGTTAGATAACATGCAGTTATTAGATTCCTTTAGTCTTAAAAATGAAAGTTCATTACAATTTTCTCATAGTGATTATAGATTCAATACCCAAACAAGAATTGACAAATTATATGTATCCCAAGATTTAAAAATGAAAATATCACATTCTTCCATAATTCCCTGCCCCATATGTGATCACAATTCACTTACTCTTAGAATTCAAATGAACTTTAAGAAACTAACACTTATTAAAAGAATTCCTGCATATTTTACTAAATTAAATAAGTTTAAGACTTGGTTAGATTTGGAAATAAAATATTTAGACGCGAATAATACTGGTGATGTAAATGTAGTTATTTTATGGGATTCACTAAAAGCAAGTCTTTATGGTAAAATAATTTCCTGGTGTAACAATAAAGTAAAAGAATGGGAGTCTGAATTAGTTAATATTCAAAAACGCATTATAGAAATTAACCTCAAGGATGTGGAGAACCTGGTTGAAAAAAAAAAGAAATTGGAGAATTGAATAAAAAATACAATGACATTATAATGCATAAAACCAATCTGGCATTGGAAAAATTAAAATTAAATTAATACGCTGTTTCATCAAAATATATGCATAGCCTAGCAATAAGATTAAAAAGGCAATCCAATACAAACAATATTACAAATATAATTCATGAAGGGGAAAACAAGAAAAATGTATCAGATATAGGTGATAGATGCCTTCAAATTCCATTTCACAAAGCATTATAATATTATGATTCTCCTCATAACAAAATAGATATAGGACTAGATTATACACATTTAAATAAAATACCAGAGAGTTTAAACATAAATATTCAGAAACAAATAACATTTAAAGAAATTAAAGAGAAAATTAAGGAAGGCAAAAATAACAAAGCTCCAGGCATAGACAGAATAATTATAGAAATGTATAAATTATTTCCATCATCAGTCATAACAGTACTTCAGAGGGCATTAAATGAAATTTATCTACAAGGCATTATTCCACCTTCATGGAGATACATATTGATTACACCTATTTTAAAAGAAAATAAAAATCCCAACTTGTGTAGTTCATACAGGCCTATTTCACTTCTAAATAATGATTATAAAATGTTTATGTCTATTCTGGTTAACAGGATTAAAAAATCTCTAACTCAAGTCATTAATGAGGATCAAATGGGGTTTATTCACAATAGACACACTCAAAGCAACATACAAAGAATTTTAACCATTATAGATCTCTTAAATAGGGACAAAGCTGAAGCTTTAATAGTAAAATTAGACATTGAAAAGGCATTTGACTCACTAACTTGGGATTATCTTTTCAAAATACTACAAATTTATAATTTCCCCTCAAAATCCATTAATTTAATAAAACACATTTATAAGGATAATCTAGCTTATGTAAAATTAGGCCCTTTCACATCAGATGCAATTAAAATTACTAAGGGTACCAAACAAGGATGCCCTATGTTACCATTGTTGTTTGCATTAGCAATTGAACTTTTTTCTTCCACTATTCATCTTAACCCTAAAATTAAAGGTATTGAAATTAATAATCAAATTCATTCCAAAATTATGCTCTTTGCTGATGATATTCTACTCACTTTATTAAATTCAGAAGAGTCACTATGTAAACTAAATTTATTAGCTGAAAAATTTTATCACATCTCAGGTTTAAAGATTAATGCTTCCAAATCGAAATACATGTTATTAAATAATACAAATAATTCAATTTCTAACATAAATCCAATTGTTGGGAAACAGGTTTCTTCTCTAGATTACTTAGGAATTGTTTTATGTGAAATGTTAGAATTAACTCTATCTACAAATGGAAATGGAATAAATTGTTCCTAACATTTGAAGACAGATTGCAGTTAATAAAGATGGTATTTCTCCCAAAGGTAAACTACATCACTTTAGCAATACCTATTATGCCTAGTAAAAAAGTTTTAAAATAATTAAATAGAATCTTTTTAAGATTCCTTTGGTATCCCAAAAAATAGGATTGCTTTCCTAAACCATATTAGACCCTGGGAAATGGGGGGCATAAACTTTCCTGATTTAGAATCTTACATTAAAGCATCTATTCTTAAAACAGTTATAAATTGGATAGATCCAAAAAGTTCTTCCGCTTGGAAAACATTACATACTGCTATTTTTCAGGAAGAAAATAAATTAGCAAAAAATATTCAACTGCTTGGACAGAACAATGTACTCTGGAATATCATCTGTATCAACTTACAATACAATTTCACCAAGCCTACTAACCTAAATTATATAAATTACATTTATAACACTTTCCAGAACTTCATAAACAATAATATTGAAATTAAATTATGGTTTCAGTTATTAACTCCTTTTAATATTACAAAAAACTTTGTTAATAACATTTCCATAAATACTCAACTCATGGAAAGGAAATAATTTCTCATGTTGGTATCAATGTATAGAAAATCTAGCAGTCATGAATGTCAATCAGATAATTAATACATTCAATCTATCAAGTAGTGACTGGTTAGTTCTTAATAGTCTGGTACCATATGTGTAAGATATCTGTAGAACAATAGAAAATTCTTCATTTAACTCCATACCTAAATTTATATTTTATCTAAATGAAGTATTATACAGAGACTTTAATTGGACAATTTTAACTTCAAAGTTACATAAAATTATTATTAGTTACAAAACAAATTCTAACCAGAAATTTTGGAATTTTATCAATAAAGATTGTTCATTGTTGTTAACCAAGGAATCAAAAATAAACATACTATATTCTATTAAGTTAACTTCAAATATGCAAGTTGGAGAATCTTTGCATGGAAATTCTTGCATAGAGCCTTTTACAATCCTAATAAAATAGCTAGATTTAAAAATACTAATGAGGCAATATGCTGGAGATGTAATCTAAAATGTAATGCTGATTGGTCACATATTATATATGACTGTATTCATATTAAAAATGTTTGGGAGGACATTAGTGAATTTCAGCAAGCCATTTTTACTGACTCTTTCATTTTGTCAAAGTCATTAATTCTTCTGAATAAAATTGAAACCACTACTATGAAAAAGAAGGAAGTTTATCTTTGTTGGACTATAATGGCTATCTCAAAAAAATGCATCACTAGGAAATGGAACTCCTCTATCATCCCAACAATTGATGATTTTCTCACTCTATTGAAAGAAGTAACACTGTTGGAAATTAAAGTCAAGGAAATGAGGATCTTTCCGAAGAAATTGACTAACAATCCTTGGGAGAAAGTTCTCTCCCTAATAGAAACACTCAAAATGGACACAATTTTATCTTCATAAGAAAAGAGGAAGCAAGAATGCAAGTTATAATTTGTTAATGCTTGTACAATAACCTTTATTATTTGTCTGTGTATCTATGATTGTATTCCTTTTGACTTTGTCTGACCTGAGGCCATTGTATATTCTGTAAATAGTTCATTCAATTCACTTTTATTTGATCTGTTATATTTACTATGTATTGTTTTAAAAAAAAGTTTTCTGAATAAAATTATTTGAATAAAAAAAAGGAAGCCATCAAAGAGTCACACATTTTGGGACAAGCACTGAAAAGCTATGGTCACTGCAAGCAAGTTTGTTTGTTTGGAATGATAAAACATTTGGAGGGAGTGACTAAAGATTGCAATGTGGTTGTTGGACTGAAATCCTGCCTGTAAAAATGGGAAATGGATCTAAGTCAAACAGTTTGTAAAGGGGAAGAACTGCTTTTTGTTGGCTAGGAAGTCATTTGGTATTTATTATGACCTGGAAGTGATTTTCCAGAGATGGAACATGAGTGGTGAAACAATATATTTTTGCAAAGAGTGTCTTTGCTTCTGGGAAAAAGCAGCAATAAATGGGGGCCTAACAGAAACAATGGCAAGATAACCCTTTTACAGCTGTGGCTCTACCTTCTGGGGTCAGGAAATGAGAATTTTTTCAGGCCCTGTAAAAGTAATTTACTCATGTTTGCTTATCTCATTGCTATATGATATTGAGGATTTAATGTTTGGTTCTGATTAATCTTAGATACCTGAGAGTTTTAGTAGTCTTCATAGTATCGGTGGGATTGATTTGCATTGCCTAAACATTTTGTGTACAGATTTGTTTTGTTGGGTGTCAATTTACATAGCATTAGTTTTTGTTATCATTCAGAATGAGATTCATGTGATTTAGTCTGGTGTATAGATGGCCTATTTCCTGTTCTAAAAGTTTTTCATGGCTACAAGTAGGGGTCTGAGCTACAAATAACAATGTTATCTGCACATAAGATTATTGGGAGGTTAGGAAATGTATTAATGAGAAAAAAAAATAGGAAGGTAGGGAAGTAAATATTGTGGGAAGAAATAGCCAGGAAATTGTTATGGCTAGGCTTGTATAGGCCCTAGGGCCAATAGCCTAGTACTAACCTATGAACCTATGAAAATGAAGAGTGGACTGACCATAGTGGAACTCCTTTAATTAATGGGCTTTGTCTGAGAGACAAAGACATACACAGAAATTCTGTTAGACATAAACTTTTTCAAACAGACTTTTGTTTTACCAATAATGCCTTTGGCTGAGGGGCATTGATAAAAAAGATGTGATCACCCGGGTTAAATATCCACAAATACGAACAAACTGCTGGAGGTAAAGACAACGAACTAGTGAAGAAGGCAATGAGAGTGGTAAGCAAACCAACGATGTTTAATCCAGAAGCAAACACTCACAAGGTACTGACAAAGTACCCACAGACTGCAAACCAACAATAAAAATAAAGCACTTTTCATCCTGCTCACTAGCAGGACTTCTTCAAATAAAAAATATCATAAAAACTTCATCATTAAATACTAAATAAAAAAGTGGGCATTGTAAGCCACAGAAGTTACACTCAATTAACTTAAAGAGACATTGCTCACTGTGGTAAACAAGTTGTGATTTAAAATGCAAAATGCATGCTACATATATTTGCAACAAATTTCTACCTCTTCTAGCAAAATAAGTAATCAATAATTAAAGAAATAAAAGGCTTCATTGTTAACAACAGTGCTAACAAAACTAAAGTTAATTAAAGTCTGAAACAAACACTGAAGTTTGTTGAAATCTGAAATAAACAGTTGCCACATTACTATTGCACCAACTAAACACCTAAACGCTAACAAGTAGACATGTCAAGGGTCTAGAAAAACAAGTAGTGCAAAGACAAGGTGAAAAAAACTAAGAAAAAACAATAGAATAATATAATCAGGAAGGTGAATCAAAGAATACATACATGTATGCATGGCCTAAAAATAAGGAGCCCATGGGTTAAAAATAGCCCAAAGGTAAACTTAATTCTTCACTGGCTTGATGCATTTTTTTCGAAAGTGGGATTTAATGCTGTTTCAATGCATGTGAGTTTCAAAGGCAGAGAAATTTACTGTTCATATTAAGTTTGTTTCCATTGTGAGACTGCATTGTTTGTTTAGCTAATGGCTATCAGTGCTGGTGTTATTTTATTTCAATATCTGTAATCATTGTATAAGTAAATAAGAATACAGTATGCACACTGATAGGTTTGAACAGTGTTTGTGGTAAACAGGGAAAAATAGCCAAGTAATGGAACAGTGGAATGGCTGAGCAGGGGGTTGCTGCAGGAGGGGCTGCTCTGGGGGGGGGGCACTCTATTACACTGTCTAGGGCCCCATTTGACCATGATCTGGCTCTGGCTTCCACTGACTTTGGTTTGTGACAAACATGTACCTATTGCCTCTTCTCAAGTACCATAAATAGTATAACATGAAAAGTATAAACAATCTTATTTTCGATGACATCAGAACTAAAACCAGTGTTCATTTGTTCCCAAAATTATTTTTTTCTGGCATTGTAGGTGTATGGACAGAAAATTAAAAGGTTCCCTTTTTCTTGGTTGGGTGTAAAATGAACAAGTGTTTCAATGATTTAAGTTTTAATTCCCTGATGTTGAACTCCATCATTATTGTTGCTCCTAAGAAATCATTGCCGGAGTGTATTCAAAACTTCGATCATATGGTCTTGGCTATATGAATTTCTAAGTTTTGAAACTTTGATCATCTGATAGGGATCCATACACACACATATATATATATATATATATATATATATATATATACACACACACATACACACACACACACACACACACACACACACACACACACACACTCACACACAGAGACACACACACATATATATATATATATATATATATATATATATATATATATATGACACTTATTTGTACACTCATATAATCAAGATGAAGACAATCGACAAAAACAGGTCAATCCAAAATAATTGAATTTGCAAAAAAAAAAAAACTTTTTTTTCATGGCACTAAAATGCATTACATGAATGTCCTGCTATTGGGCACTATAGTGTTTTCCAAATTGTGCTGTTGGCAGCATTTTTATGAATTCTAGACATTGTTTGCTATTGTTTATTTTGTGGGTTTTCTCTATAGTTTGAGTATTAACCAAGTTCATATGTTCAGTTTTCTGCCAAATGACCTGCTGGTCTTTCAGCAACTTGAATAGTGTAACATGCTATTCACTGCTTCTCATATATATATATATATATATATATATATATATATATATATAGAGAGAGAGAGAGAGATGGACACATATGCACACATGCATGTATGTGCGCACACACACACACACACACACACACACACACACACACACACACACACACACACACACACACACATTTATGCATGTATGTAGGTATGTATGCATTTGTTTTAATGTCATATATTTTTCATATAATTTGTTGTATACATTATTATGTATGTGCTTACTAAATGTCATATTTTTATGTTATCTAATGTTATTTCATCATATTTTTTCTCCTTTTATACATATGTCTCTTGTTTTATGTGCATGCAATAAATATATATATATATATATATATATATATATATATATATATATATATATATATACATATATATATATATATATATATATCTATAGAGAGAGAGAGAATAATTGTTTTATTTTTCATATGAGTTTTTCTGTGGATCTCATTTAAAAATGGAGTTTGCACATTACTGAACAAAACATAAATATATATATATATATATTTATATAGGGTTTACTATGACTTACGTGAACGGCAGTACGTAGTATGGCCGATGTCCAAAATCACGGTTTCCACGGGACAGGAAACCGAACCAAAAGTGGTCGATCATGGGTAGTCGAGTTGCATAATGCACTCAACCTTTCGGCAAGCAATGTGCTGAGAGTGTGGAGGGAGGTCGTGCTTCTGTGAGGAACAGGGAAGTAGCCCATTTCCTCACTGTAGTGCGATCTCAGAGTTGGTATATTTAATGTGTTTTATTGTGGGGGTGCAGGGGGGCATATCCCCCCTGCTAAATAGGAGAGGTAAGCTGAGTAAGTTGGGTGGAAGACAGAAATGTTGAAAATGTCGAATACACATTTTCGTGTTTCCTATTTTCGACATTCCGGTCTTCGGCTGTTGTCAAATTCAGCCTTATATTCTGGTGTTGTCACTGGTCGGTCTGACCCCTTTTGAACATACCATAGTAAACCATATATAGAGAAAGCAACTGATAGACATACAGATCGATAGATAGATGGATAGATAGATAGATAGATAGATAGATAGATAGATAGATAGATAGATTAACAGATAATTGTATTAGTTTATTTTTGAGGGAACATAATTACTGATTTCTAATAGTCTTGAGAATCTTACTCCATAATCCATAAGCAATGCATCTGTCATTGTTGTGTTGTTTATATTTGTTTTTAGCATTGTGTTCCTCAATTTGCTGTTATCACTCCCAACAGTACATTCAGTACAGAAGCATATTTTGGAAATGGTCAAGAACTTGGAGTAACCAGCAAAAACTCATATAAACACAAAGTGAAAAGTAAATTCCATACAGCTAATAGCAATAGATTAGGACTGAACCACAGATACAGCTGCAATGCAGAGATTATTAAGATTGAACTGCTTGATGATTTCCTTTTTGGCAGTGGCATTGGATGGCTAGAAATCTTATAGTTGGTTGCTTTCTTATCAGGTAAACCATATCTGATTTCAGACATGCACATAGATAATCCTTCAAAGAAATGAATACAAAATAAACAAACATTTTATACAAAAATGTACTATACATTGCTAATATGATAGTGTTTCACTGTTTTTATTTTGTCCAAGACTTTGGGTTTCTAATACTGTGACGGGAATGGACCCCATTCCTAAGTCAAAGTACGATTAAAGTTCATGAAATTAGTATTGTTTCAGTCTTTGTTAGCCCAAAGGGCTTTTCGCAGCAGCCATAATGTGCCCAGATTTGACTCCTTCTGCTATTCATATGGAGTTACATGTATCAGTAACATATCTAAATACGACTGTAATTTTTTTTATGAGACCCATTGTTCCTACTGCTATTGGAACTGTCTGGGTATCCTTCTTCCATATTGCCCTTGTTTCTGCCTGCAAATTCTAGTATTTTATGACTTTGTGTCTCTGTACGTAAGACACTGTAATCACTGGGTATAGTAATTTCAATGATCAATGCTACTTTTGTCTTCTTCGGGACTGCTATATCTGGTTTTCTTGCATCTATTTTTTAAACTGTTGGTAATGGGTGATCCCATGTGATATAAACTTCATCATTTTCTAGAATGCTTTGTGTCCCATTTTTCAATGCTTCTCAGCTACTTCAGTATTATAACGTTTGATAATACCCAATGATGCAGCAGTCTTGCCCCATTACTATGCTTTTCAGTGTACAGACCTTCTGCCATTAGTGTATCACACCCAGCAACAAGATGTGTAGTTGTTTCCAATTCTGTTTTACAAGTCCTGCATTTGTTTGTTTCTCCAACGTGTTCAATGGACTTTGTAAACCGACTTGTACATAGTCCACTATCCTGGGCAGCCAATATTAACCTTTCATCTTTTGGTTTAAATTCACCTCTCCTTAAGCATTCCTGCATTAAATCCTGATTGACATGAGATTGTTCCAGGAGGTTTCTATACTTGCAAACTACATTATGCATTTTCCACAGTTCTTGCCTTCTCATCTGATCCTTCACCTTAGATTCTTTCTTTTGTTTTTTGGTACATTCAGTTGCTGCCTGATTTTTATCTACTTCTGGTTTGATTTCCATTCCCACTTGACTCGGATATGCCTCTGCTAAACTAAGCAGGGAAGTCATCTTAGACTTGTTCTCCTCATGTTTTAAAACTTTCACCATGTTTGGGTCTAGTGAGGTCAGCAGATATGCATGCAGTCGCACTATCGCAGATCCATACATATAATCAAATACAAAGAGGCCCATACCTCTTTCAAAACGGGGACAATGATTTATATATATCATTTGATAATCATGAAGCATTCTTCTTGTTTTCCTGTCCAATTGATCCAGTACCTTTTGGGACTAGTCAGTTACCCCAAAGCTGTAAGTTAGAACAAGAAGAGCAAATTGGTTTATAGCTTGGACTTTGGTCTTAGATGTCAGAGCTGTTTCCAGTATATTTGTTCATATTTATAGTTGATCCTTCATCTATTGTCAAATATTATGCACTCCCTCCCGCTAAAGTTCTTTTATATCACATTGCTGTCTGAGGCTAATATTTTCTTGGTGTTGCAGCTTTCATGCATTAAAGGTTGCTTTTGAAAATTTATGATGACATTATTATATCATCTTAGAAAGTTTTGACCACTTTTAGTTTGTGCTTTCAGTTCCTCATCTGATGAACTATATATTTTAAAATCATCCATAAAGAGAAGATGAGAAGTCTTTACATTTTGTTGTTTTCTGGGAACCGAACTGTAGTCATGACCTAATCCATTAAGTAGACAGCTTAATGGGTTAAGAGCAAGACAAAAAAGCGGTGGTGACAGAGTCACCCTGGAATATCCCTCTTTTAATTTTTTTTCCTTGAGATAATTAATATTTTATCATGGCTTACGTAGCTGCAAAGTGGTTTACCACTGTTTCATCAAGTCAAGTAAAATGTTATTGCCATTCAGACCATACAGCACGTGCACAACTGAATGAAATTACGTGTCTCAAAGCTCATGTGCAAATAACTTACAGTTAAAAATAACATAACAGCAACAACAACAGCAGCAGTAACAGCAACAGCAGCAACAACAACAGCAGCAGTAACAGCAACAGCAGCAACAGCAGCAGTAACAGCAACAGCAGCAACAACAACAGCAGCAGTAACAGCAACAGCAGCAACAACAGCAACAGTAACAGCAACAGCAGCAACAACAGCAGCAGTAACAGCAGCAACAACAACAGCAGCAATTACAGCAACAGCAGCAACAACAGCAGCAGCAGCAGTAACAGCAACAGCAGCAACAACAGCAGCAGTAGCAGCAACAGCAGCAACAACAACAGCAGCAGTAACAGCAACAGCAGCAACAACAGCAACAGTAACAGCAACAGCAGCAACAACAGCAGCAGTAATAGCAACAGCAGCAACAACAACAGCAGCAGTAACAGCAACAGCAGCAACAACAACAGCAGCAGTAACAGCAACAGCAGCAACAACAGCAACAGTAACAGCAACAGCAGCAACAACAACAGCAGCAGTAACAGCAACAGCAGCAACAACAGCAGCAGTAACAGCAACAGCAGCAACAACAGCAGCAGTAACAGCAACAGCAGCAACAACAGCAACAGTAACAGCAACAGCAGCAACAACAACAGCAGCAGTAACAGCAACAGCAGCAACAACAGCAGCAGTAACAGCAACAGCAGCAACAACAGCAACAGTAACAGCAACAGCAGCAACAACAGCAGCAGTAACAGCAACAGCAGCAACAACAGCAGCAGCAGTAACAGCAACAGCAGCAACAACAGCAACAGTAACAGCAACAGCAGCAACAACAACAGCAGCAGTAACAGCAACAGCAGCAACAGCAACAGTAACAGCAACAGCAGCAACAACAACAGCAGCAGTAACAGCAACAGCAGCAACAACAGCAACAGTAACAGCAACAGCAGCAACAACAGCAGCAGCAGTAACAGCAACAGCAGCAACAACAGCAACAGTAACAGCAACAGCAGCAACAACAACAGCAGCAGCAACAGCAACAGCAGCAACAACAACAGCAGCAGTAACAGCAACAGCAGCAACAACAACAGCAGCAGTAACAGCAACAGCAGCAACAACAACAGCAGCAGTAACAGCAACAGCAGCAACAACAGCAGCAGTAACAGCAACAGCAGCAACAACAACAACAGCAGCAGTAACAGCAGAGTCCAAGGGATCAAGATACAAATAAGTGTTCCTAACCATTCTTTGCCAGACCCAGCTCTGACATCCAGTGACCGCATCCATGCCACCATCCACACCATCCATACCATTGCCAACTCCATCCCAAACACCAACAAACATGGTCACTGTAATGCAATGGATCATTATAGGGTGTATCTTATACATTTGTAAGCACTCTTTTATCCATGAATGTGGGATGCTGTCAGATGCTTTTCTGTAGTCTATCCAGGCCATACTTAGATTCTTTCCCTTTTTACAATTCTCCATTATGACTTTATTTAATAACAAATGATCCTTTGTTCTGTATAACCTTCTTTTGTTATCTTTTTGTTCTATTGCCATGATTGAGTTTTCTTCTAAATGACTATAAACTCTGTTGACATCAGTTCCATTACATAGCTTATACATCATTGGAAGGCAAGTTATTGGTCTATAGTTTTTAAGATATTTTGGGGGTTCACTCTTAAGAAGGAGGATCATTTTGCTGTTATTAACCAGGCTGGCATGTTTTAGGGGTGCCCATATAGTTAGCTCTTACTCATGGCTAAATCTTTATGTAAAGATGTTAATACTAATAGAAGTTAGGTACTGCATCTGGGCCTGGGGTTTTCCAGTTAGAAGATTTTTTTAATTTTGTTTCAATTTCTCTGGCCGTTACTTCATCCCATTTCACATCCTGTTCATTTGAACTTCTTGTACTTTCTTTTACTTCTTCTATCCATTCAGCATCTTTGTTATGTTCCACAGGATCTTCATAGATATTTCTCCACAATGTGGCTATTTCTTCTTTTCTGGTTGGTGTTTCTATTCCTTTATATTTATCTGAATGTCTTCTAGGTTTTTCTGCCTGTGTTGATATTTTTAGTTTATTATTTGTGACAATGCGTGTTAGATCCTATCTGTTCTGGTACTCCACATTGTTTTTATCATGTCTGTCTTTGTGAGTATTTTTGTTGATCTGTTCCCTCTCCTATACTCTTCTAACAGTGACATTTCTTGTCTTAACTGCTTTATAGTTTTCTCTATTTGATAACTTCCATGATGGCATTTGATTTCTCCCCTTATTTTCCCTTACTACCCTGTGTTCTTGTGGTAAGACTTTATCTGTTATTAATTTAGCTGGACAGTAATATATCCTATTTACTTCTGTTGTATCACATGAATTTTTATGAACAGTCCTGACTACTGTGTTGATTTTTTTTATCAAACTTCTAACACTTTGGGTCTTATTAACTTTCTGTATTCTGTTTCTTTCATTGATCTTAATATGTCTATCCATCACTATTAAATCAAACAATTGTTCCCTTAGGTCATTGTCTTCTAAATTAAGGGCACATTCTTTGTTTGCTGTTTCCTGTATGCATTCTATACAAAGTTCCAGGAAAAACGTCCTGTGCCATATTCTCTTCAGCTTCACCCTATATCATCCATTGCTTTTTCATATGGGAACTCCCTGGCCTATCACTCCACAACATCGACTGTGTCAGAGTTGCCACAATTTCCAGTTCCTTCCCTTGTTTATTTATTTATTTATTTAAATTTGTTGACCGGGAGTGTCCGACTGGACGTAGGTCCATTTTCAGCGGAGGCCCAGGGAGAAAAGCTCCACAGTTAAAATAAACAGACAGTATATACATTGGATTACATAGCGATTAACAATTTAACATAGCAATTACTTACAACATATTTCCAGATGAAGAACATAGTACATCAGTAGACAACTAAAATCTTTATCTGTGAAGTGCATACCAGACATTAACAAATGTTACAAGAAGAAGCAGTTTGTGCTGTATAATAAGTACTGGCTTATGAGCATCTGAGCTTGCTATAATCAAGGTAGTTAGTGGAGTGGAAAGAAAGGTAGTGGTTGGATGGGGTGGATGATATTAGAGTGGGAGTTGCAAGGGCATAGCCAGCATGTTTTGAGTTGCGCTTTTAGTAAAGTTTTGAAGTGGGTGCATGATGGTATGGAGGTAATTGTAGGTGGGAGTGAGTTCCATAATTTGGCTATGGCGCAAGAGAATAGTGCTTCACCAGCAGAGTTATTGGCCTTAGTGATCTGCAAGTGATTTTTGCTGCTGGATCTTAGTGGTCTGGTGGTGCGATAGGGTTGGAGTAGATTCTGGAGGGATGGGACATTTAGTGGATGGTTTACTAGTTTGTGGGCGAGTGAGAGTTGATACCACTGAAGGAGGTGAGGGAGTTCAAGCCAGCCCAGTTCAGCAAGTGAGAGACAGTGGTGACTACGGTAGGATGCCCCTGTGGCGAATTTGGCGATTTTGTTGTAGCAGGTCTCTAGCTTGTTTAGATCACATTGCCTTAGGTTGGTATATATTGGAGAGGCATAAAGTAGGGTGGAGATAAGGTGGGAATTTGCTATTGAAATCTTTGCTGCTTTGGTGAGAAATTGCTTATTTCTGTATAACGCTCCTAGTTTTTGTGGACTTTTTTTATAGTCATGGATATGTGAATGTCAAATTTTAGTTTATTGTCTATTTCCACTCCTAGCAATTTGGTGTGTTCAGTTGGGTATATAGTGATGTTGTCTTTTGCCGTGATGTTAAAGTGAGAGTTGTTTTGAGTATGTTTGGTGGGTTGGAAGATGAGTAGTTTAGTTTTGTTTGGGTTGAGTATTAATCGGGCATCGGATAACCATGTTTCAACAGAGGAAAAGGCTTCCTGTGTGACTTTTTGCAGTTTTGGTAGGGACTGGGCTGAGCAGATGATGGTCGAGTCATCTGCGTATTGTATGAGTGTGCCATGTTTGGTGGCAGAGGCTAGATTATTGGTATAAACAGAGAAGAGTAGGGGTCCAAGGATGGATCCTTGGGGAAACCCTATGGAGACAGGTAGTTGGGGAGATATGTCATTCTGCCATACAACGGATTGTTGGCGGTCAGACAGGTAACTCTGAATCCAGATGGTGACCAATTGCGAGAAGGATAGGTTATTGAGGACAGAGATAAGTTGTTTGTATGGGACCATGTCAAATGCTTTTGATAGGTCTAGGAAAGTGGCAGAGGAGAAGTAGCCATTGTTTTTATGCTGAAGGACAGTGTTAGTAAAGGAGAGTAAGGCAGTGGTGGTGCTATGGTTTGGTCGGAAACCATGCTGAGTACTGGAAAGGAGGTTGTTAGTAAGGAGGTAGTCTGAGACCTGAGAGTGTATGCATCTCTCTAGTATTTTGGAGAGTGGAGAGAAAATAGCTATAGGGCGGTAATTGGTTAGTTCTGTGGAGGGTCCACCTTTGTGGAGGGGAATTATATGTGATACATTTCACAGTGTGAGAACGTAACTTTCTGACAGAGATCGATTAATCAAGATGGATACTGGGTAGGCCAGAGCATCAGCTGCGATTTGTAGGTATTCACTTGGGAGGCTGTCTGCTGCTAATTTGGTGGGTTTAAGTTTAGTTAAGAGTTTTTTATGTTGGAGGTAGGTACAGGAGAAAAAGAGAAGGCAGTGGGGAGATTACTAGTTGAAGGTGTGGGTTGCAGGGGAGGGGGTTGTGTTGTTTAGCTAGTGATAGTATGGTTTGGGTGAAGTGTGTGTTGAATGAGGGAGCAATATTTTCTGAGGAGTGAGGGATGTTAGGAGGGGGGTACTGACTTTACCTGGGTGGAGGATGGAGTTTATGGAGGACCAGAATTGTTTGGGGCTGTGTTGTGAGGAGTCCAAGGCAGACTGGTAGTATTGGGATTTGTCCTGTTTTAGTAGCTTTTTGACTCTATTGCGTAGTTCTAGGAATTTCTGTCTAGCTGAGGGGGTTTTGGTTTTGCGCCAGTGCTCCCAGGCTTTATCCCTGTTTTTCATTTTTGACTTAGTGGTTTTCTGTAGCCATGGGGAGGGTTGTGCTTTGGTTCTGGAGAATCTTATGGGGGCATGGTAATTAAGGATGTTCAGGAAGGTAGTATTAAAAAATTCAACTGCATCATCTAGACTGAGGTACTTTAGAGGATGCCAGTTACATTCTTTGAGGGATGAGATGAATGTGAGTGGGTTAAAGTTTAGTTTTTTACATATTTGACGGTAGATGACAGGTTTAGCTTGGTATAGGTATTTTTTGAGTAGGAATGTTGGGGAGTGATCACTGAGGCTATCTGATAAGCAGCCTGTTAAATATGACTGGGGGCTTTTACTGACTAGTATCCAATCCAGGGTAGTATGCTTGGTGGAATTTTTATTTATCTTGGTTGGTGACTGGACTAGTTGAGTGAAGCCATGAAGGTGTACATGATGGGTTGGATTGTTGCCAGAACAGGATTGCCAGTCAATATTGAAATCACCTAAGATGATAGTTTCTTGGGGGAGATGGTGGGTAGACCAGCTGAGGAGGTTTTCTAGGGGAGGGATGTTTTGGCCAGGTGGGAAGTAGCATCCAATTATGTTGATGGTTTTGTTTTGGTTAATTTTGAGGTTGGTATATATTATTTCTTCATTGCCTATTTGTGGAGCTGATGATTTTAAGATCTGGATGTTTAGATGCTGTTTAAATATTATAGCTACACCACCTCCTTTTTTGTTTAGTCGGTCTACTCTTAGTATGCCGTAACCTGTAGGGAGTATTTTCTCACTGGTAATGTGAGGTTTTAGCCAGGTTTCTGTCAGGATGACTATATCTGGGGAGTACAAGTTTATGGTGGCATGGAGTTCATGGACTTTGTTGGATATACTTCTAATATTTAGGCATAGTAGAAGGAAGTCACTTGGCTTTCTGTTGGCTGTAATATGGGAGAAGTTGTGGTTTCTAGTCTGATTATGAAGATTGGGGTTGGAGATGGTAGGGCCAGGGTTGGGTTGAATGTCTCCACTTAGGGCTAGTTTTGATAAGCATGAGATTATTAGTTTTCTCAGTTTTTGAATGTGTTTGTTTTATAAGGGAAACTTTATGATTGTGCTCTGTGGGTAATAGGTATGGTGGGAGGGTTACTATGTTAAGTTGTAGGGATGCTTTATGATTGAGTAATATAGTTGGTAGAATATGTGGGGGGTGCATAGGAATGGTTCTTGAGCTGGTGGGAGGGGAGCTGAGTGTGGGTGAGACATGAGTGGTGGTGTGAGTAGTAGTACAGTGGTAGTGGTTGAGTGGGGGAATGATGGAGCTTTGGTAGGATGTAAGATAGTGCATGCAGTGAGCATAGGAAAGGTATGCTTGTACATGTTAGTTGAGGAGGTGTGATAGTAGTGGGAAGATGGAGGAGGTAGTGTTGGGTTAGTGCTGTGGTTGGCTATTAGAAAGATGGGAGGAGTTTGAGTGCAATAAAGGTGGGACCACTGGGGGCGGGAGGAAATAGGGGGCAGGGTGGGGAGCGAACCTTGTTGTGCAACTCCAGCTGAACTTTTGTACTAGTTTCCTGCTGAAGGCTCTAAAGTATCTCCATATGGCAAATGATCAGATGAGAGATGCTTTCTTAGTGTAAATTGCACTATGTGACTAGATGATATGTGCTATGAAATTCAATTTTTATTCCTTCCTGCCTGCCCTTGTAAGCTTGATGGTATATTTTTAGAAGAGTGTTACTGCTTAAAGAGAAAACTGCCAGTCCTCCTAAGAGAAGATGGCTGTGCTTAAGTTCACTTACCTCAGAGAAAGGATGAGCTATGCAGTTCTAACCCTTGGGAAAATTCAGGCCAGTAGTGCTGCAGGAGGGTAAACTTCATGGTCAAAAGGAAAACCAGAGGTGCTTGTTTCCTGAAGATGCTTACTGTTTTTTGACCTCTTCAAGGTGCTGTTGCTTCCACGATGATGGAATTACTCATATTCTTAAACCACGAAAGGTACTTGATTTTTGTCTAAAACATCAGCATAATCAACCCCCCTTTTCCCAGTTTTGTATATGGGGATGAGGTGTCACGTCACCTGTCATCACCTTTCTCAATTGTTTAACTTCTGTCCTGTTCTTGTTTGTCCCACATCTTCTTCATCAGATTTTCTTTTGCTTTCCTAGAAGTGTGTGAATCACCATATTTTTTTCTATTTAACCTAGTCTGGCTTCTGCTCTGATATCCACATTTCCTTATCTATCACATAGTGTGCATCGTACTATCTGTCTCAGCTACTGCATCTCCATTACCTCAAACTTTCTCAACTGCTCCACCTTCACTGCCCAGGTTTCTGTACCACACAGTAGTACTGGTCACACCACTGTTTTGTACACCTTACTTTTCAGCCTTTTTGGCATTCGTCAGTCACACATTACCCTTGAAGCTCTGTGCTGGTTGGCTGCAGCCCCTCTAATTCTAGCTTTGACCTCTTCATTCAAATTTCTCTTGTCTTTAACAAGCCCTCCTAGGTATTTGTAACTGTTAACCTGCCTGTTCAACTATTTTCCTTTCTATTTAAATATTCGGATCTGTATTAATTCAATGAAAAGTCACTTCAACAAATAGTATTTAATTGAAATGCAGTTCATCAAATTCTGCTCATGTGGGGGCTGTGCCCCCACACCCCCTGCTAATTATATATACCAACTCCGAGATCACACTACAGTGAGGAAAGGGCAAATTTCCTGATCATTTCTGTACCACAATATAAGTATATATATATATATATATATATATATATATATATATATATATATTGAAATCAGTAAAACACACAGTACTATTTACTACTTTATTCATGCATAACAGCTTCTTCAACCAGCCTTGCTGTTCTTCTCTCCTCCTGTCACCGACTGTAGATGATTTACTCCTCAGCTATAAGGAGAAGACATAAGACAGTTGTTGTTTACCTGTATTTCACCTTTTTCCCCTTAAAATTACTTATACGCCTATTATGTAGATGTAAAACATTCCTTTCACTGAAGTACTTGCTTACTATGTGTATGTTGAAATAAGTATTACTATTTGAATTCTCATACTGGGCCAAGTATAGCTAGAGTTTATGCCACCCGGGGCTGTCTTTGGTTTTGCTACCCCTCCCCCTCACACAAATCATAATCAAATGCCCCCCCCCATACACAGCCCCCCCCCAGCCATTTCAGTGTCCCATTACTTGGCTATTTCTCCCCATTTACCATGAACACTGTAATGTGCATACTGCTTTATGCTTTACTTCTACAATGATTATTTGGTTTTCATTTAAAACTTTTATTTTAAATTTTATAGCACAAACACTGATAGCCATGTGCTTAACAAAGCAACAGAGTCTCACAATGAAAACAGACTTAGCATTAAAGCTTCTCTGCCCTTGAAACTCACCTTCATTGAAACAGCATTGAAACCTACATTCAAAGAAAATGTATCTGGCCAGTGGCGGATAAAGTTTACCTTTTGGCTGTTTACATATCATAGGCCCTTTGCACACATATTTAGGACCATGCAAACATATATGTGTTCTTTGATTCACCTTCCTGATTGTATTAAATTATATTCCTTGTATTATTACAGCACACTTGTTGTGCATTTTAAATTTATTGTTTTGAACATTTTTCCAGTAAGCAATGAAAAAAATGAACCGCTAATGACAAAACTGCCCAATTCAAAACATTCCTATCATAAAAGTCTACTCAAACTTCTGTCATTACAGTCCATCAATATCAGTAAATATGCACAATCTCTGCAGAAGTAAAAGTCATCTGAATAATTCCACATTAAAAAGATCTGTAACTAATGAAGAGGTTGCTACTAGCAAACAACTTTATATTGCATTGTTTCATCTACAAATAAAGTGCCTGTTGCCCGTGAAGAATAAATTGCCCATGTTACATTAAAAAAAATGATAAGCTGGTAATATTGCAATTGGGAATAGATGGTAAACCGATAACAGGTTCATATTTAATAGGTATCTCCTCCAAAGGAAGACATTCATAGGGCGGCAGCATCCACTCCCTTTAAAGTACAACACAGTACAATATCAGAAAATCCATCTACATACTGTGGGAGTAGAACCCACAGCCTTCTGCATCAACAGCAAGTATACTACTTGTGTTACTAACAATGCAAACAGCTTAGGCATAAGCAGCATTAAAATACTCTTCCCCTAAAGCTCTCAGCTCTTTGTAAAATCCAATTGACACAACTATATCTCTCAACTTTGCAACACAAGAAATCTGGAAAAAGACAACATTTATTGGGGGGGGGGGGGTAACAAAGGCCCAAAACCAGGGACACGTATTAAACATTGCTTATATAATCTTAAAAAGTTGACAGAATAAAATGTTTTGTGTTACCATGCATTTCCTGAAAGAAAGATAAAAAGATAGGAAGGCAGAAACTTAAATTACTATCATTATTTAATGAATTCAGTTCTCAATGATTTGCCAAAAACCACAAAAGGGGAACAGACCAAAAAGATAAGCCAAACATTCCAGACTTTCTGTGAAAATCTGCACAGTTGAGAGCTATGTACCCAGCTCCTTGAATCACAAGCAGTGGTATGGGTGGAGAATTCAGGCTCTTGTTCCTTGTACCTGAGGTACAGGGTTTGAGCCTGAGTAACACTAACCATCAGGTATATCTAACTGGGGCACACACACGCACACACGCACACACGCACACACACGCACACACGCACACACACACACACACACACACACACACACACACACACACAGAGACACAGACACACACACACACACACACACACACACACACACACACACACACATACACACACACTCCCTTAATTGAATGACAGTAGTAAATACACAATCATTGTATAATTATCATTAGTAATCTATTGTATGTACCTAGTTTGTTTGTTTTTGGAGCTTTTCTCCCCAGGACTCCATTGAAAACGGGTTCATTTTGGCCCAATGGACTATCCTGGTAAACCAACTGCAAATAAATAAATAAAATAAATAAATAAATCACATTCCCTTAATAGAATGGCAGAAGTAAACACACACACATTCCCTATGGCAGCAGTAAATCTGAACAGCAGCCAGCAATAAAGAGCATGTACTGTACAATTTAGAATTGCACACCTGGGTGTTTGGGTGTTCATAAGTAAATGTAAATTTGACAGTTCCAAAAGTGCCACCCAGGGTGGACCACCCTCTAGCTACACAATCTATCTTTCCTATACCTCAAGTTATAAACAAATTCATAAACTTTTGGTGGAGTAGTGTTTTTTTTTTCAAATGTCTTTTATTAAATATTTTAAAATATGCTTTGCATGTATACCTCTCAACCACTTAGCATAAGAAATTTGGACAAGGCTAAAAATAAGTGTGGCACAAAAGTAGGGACACATTTTAAATAGTGCTCTTATAGACTTAGAAAGTTTCTAGAATAAAAGGTTTTGTGGTAGCATGCATTTTCTGAAGGACATGAAGTCTGAAACTCAAATGTCTGTCATTACTTAGTGACTTAAATCCTCAATGATTTGCCAGAAAACCACACATTTTAAGAAGAGCAGACCAGAAATATGAGGCAAAATGTGGACATTCTCTGAAAATCTGGACAGTTGAGAGCTGTACTTGCATGTAGCAATCCAAGAGGTGTATTCAGACAGGAGTTGTGCACTCACATAAAAATGCAACAATATATGCCAGTTTTCCCTTTATGTGCAGTTAATAGTGTCAAAGAAATTACTTCAATGATCTTTTGCAATTATTATAGTAATAAATATGTTTTTCCCGCCTACACAATCAAAATCCTTTCTTTACAAAAACTGCTTGCATGTAATTTAACTAGTACCTAACGTACTGCAATAGTGAATTAAATTATTATGTGGAAATGTAAATTTTTTTTGCTTATTGTATAAGTATATTAACAAGTAGTTAAAAGTGCACCTATGCAGTTGTTTATCTGAGATATACAGACATTTCCTGAAAGAAAGATAAAAAGATAGGAAGGCAGAAACTTAAATTACTATCATTATTTAATGAATTCAGTTCTCAATGATTTGCCAAAACCACAAAAGGGGAACAGACCAAAAGATAAGTTAAACATTCCAGACTTTCTGTGAAAATCTGGACAGTTGAGAGCTATGTACCCAGCTCCTTGAATCACAAGTAGTGGTATGGGTGGAGAATTCAGGCTCTTGTTCCTTGTACCTGAGGTACAGGGTTTGAGCCTGAGTAACACTAACCATCAGGTATATCTAACTGGGACACACACACACACACACACACACACACACACACACACACACACACACACACACACACACACACACACACACACACAGACACACACACACACACACACACACACACACACACACACACACACACACACACACACACACACACACACACACACACACACACTCCTTAATTGAATGACAGTAGTAAATACACAATCACATTCCCTTAATAGAATGGCAGAAGTAAACACACACACATTCCCTATGGCAGCAGTAAATCTGAACAGCAGCCAGCAATAAAGAGCATGTACTGTACAATTTAGAATTGCACACCTGGGTGTTTGGGTGTTCATAAGTAAATGTAAATTTGACAGTTCCAAAAGTGCCACCCAGGGTGGACCACCCTCTAGCTACACAATCTATCTTTCCTATACCTCAAGTTATAAACAAATTCATAAACTTTTGGTGGAGTAGTGTTTTTTTTTTCAAATGTCTTTTATTAAATATTTTAAAATATGCTTTGCATGCATACCTCTCAACCACTTAGCATAAGAAATTTGGACAAGGCTAAAAATAAGTGTGGCACAAAAGTAGGGACACATTTTAAATAGTGCTCTTATAGACTTAGAAAGTTTCTAGAATAAAAGGTTTTGTGGTAGCATGCATTTTCTGAAGGACATGAAGTCTGAAACTCAAATGTCTGTCATTACTTAGTGACTTAAATCCTCAATGATTTGCCAGAAAACCACACATTTTAAGAAGAGCAGACCAGAAATATGAGGCAAAAATGTGGACATTCTCTGAAAATCTGGACAGTTGAGAGCTGTACTTGCATGTAGCAATCCAAGAGGTGTATTCAGACAGGAGTTGTGCACTCACATAAAAATGCAACAATATATGCCAGTTTTCCCTTTATGTGCAGTTAATAGTGTCAAAGAAATTACTTCAATGATCTTTTGCAATTATTATAGTAATAAATATGTTTTTCCCGCCTACACAATCAAAATCCTTTCTTTACAAAAACTGCTTGCATGTAATTTAACTAGTACCTAACGTACTGCAATAGTGAATTAAATTATTATGTGGAAATGTAAATTTTTTTTGCTTATTGTATAAGTATATTAACGTAGTTAAAAGTGCACCTATGCAGTTGTTTATCTGAGATATACAGACATTTCCTGAAAGAAAGATAAAAAGATAGGAAGGCAGAAACTTAAATTACTATCATTATTTAATGAATTCAGTTCTCAATGATTTGCCAAAAACCACAAAAGGGGAACAGACCAAAAAGATAAGCCAAACATTCCAGACTTTCTGTGAAAATCTGGACAGTTGAGAGCTATGTACCCAGCTCCTTGAATCACAAGTAGTGGTATGGGTGGAGAATTCAGGCTCTTGTTCCTTGTACCTGAGGTACATCGTTTGAGCCTGAGTAACACTAACCATCAGGTATATCTAACTGGGACACACACACACACACACACACACACACACACACACACACACACACACACACACACACACACACACACGGAGACACAGACACACACACACACACACACACACACACACACACACACACACACACACACACACACACTCCCTTAATTGAATGACAGTAGTAAATACACAATCACATTCCCTTAATAGAATGGCAGAAGTAAACACACACACATTCCCTATGGCAGCAGTAAATCTGAACAGCAGCCAGCAATAAAGAGCATGTACTGTACAATTTAGAATTGCACACCTGGGTGTTTGGGTGTTCATAAGTAAATGTAAATTTGACAGTTCCAAAAGTGCCACCCAGGGTGGACCACCCTCTAGCTACACAATCTATCTTTCCTATACCTCAAGTTATAAACAAATTCATAAACTTTTGGTGGAGTAGTGTTTTTTTTTTCAAATGTCTTTTATTAAATATTTTAAAATATGCTTTGCATGTATACCTCTCAACCACTTAGCATAAGAAATTTGGACAAGGCTAAAAATAAGTGTGGCACAAAAGTAGGGACACATTTTAAATAGTGCTCTTATAGACTTAGAAAGTTTCTAGAATAAAAGGTTTTGTGGTAGCATGCATTTTCTGAAGGACATGAAGTCTGAAACTCAAATGTCTGTCATTACTTAGTGACTTAAATCCTCAATGATTTGCCAGAAAACCACACATTTTAAGAAGAGCAGACCAGAAATATGAGGCAAAAATGTGGACATTCTCTGAAAATCTGGACAGTTGAGAGCTGTACTTGCATGTAGCAATCCAAGAGGTGTATTCAGACAGGAGTTGTGCACTCACATAAAAATGCAACAATATATGCCAGTTTTCCCTTTATGTGCAGTTAATAGTGTCAAAGAAATTACTTCAATGATCTTTTGCAATTATTATAGTAATAAATATGTTTTTCCCGCCTACACAATCAAAATCCTTTCTTTACAAAAACTGCTTGCATGTAATTTAACTAGTACCTAACGTACTGCAATAGTGAATTAAATTATTATGTGGAAATGTAAATTTTTTTTGCTTATTGTATAAGTATATTAACAAGTAGTTAAAAGTGCACCTATGCAGTTGTTTATCTGAGATATACAGACATTTCCTGAAAGAAAGATAAAAAGATAGGAAGGCAGAAACTTAAATTACTATCATTATTTAATGAATTCAGTTCTCAATGATTTGCCAAAAACCACAAAAGGGGAACAGACCAAAAAGATAAGCCAAACATTCCAGACTTTCTGTGAAAATCTGGACAGTTGAGAGCTATGTACCCAGCTCCTTGAATCACAAGTAGTGGTATGGGTGGAGAATTCAGGCTCTTGTTCCTTGTACCTGAGGTACAGGGTTTGAGCCTGAGTAACACTAACCATCAGGTATATCTAACTGGGACACACACACACACACACACACACACACACACACACACACACACACTCCCTTAATTGAATGACAGTAGTAAATACACAATCACATTCCCTTAATAGAATGGCAGAAGTAAACACACACACATTCCCTATGGCAGCAGTAAATCTGAACAGCAGCCAGCAATAAAGAGCATGTACTGTACAATTTAGAATTGCACACCTGGGTGTTTGGGTGTTCATAAGTAAATGTAAATTTGACAGTTCCAAAAGTGCCACCCAGGGTGGACCACCCTCTAGCTACACAATCTATCTTTCCTATACCTCAAGTTATAAACAAATTCATAAACTTTTGGTGGAGTAGTGTTTTTTTTTTCAAATGTCTTTTATTAAATATTTTAAAATATGCTTTGCATGCATGCCTCTCAACCACTTAGCATAAGAAATTTGGACAAGGCTAAAAATAAGTGTGGCACAAAAGTAGGGACACATTTTAAATAGTGCTCTTATAGACTTAATAGTTTCTAGAATAAAAAGTTTTGTGGTAGCATGCATTTTCTGAAGGACATGAAGTCTGAAACTCAAATGTCTGTCATTACTTAGTGACTTAAATCCTCAATGATTTGCCAGAAAACCACACATTTTAAGAAGAGCAGACCAGAAATATGAGGCAAAAATGTGGACATTCTCTGAAAATCTGGACAGTTGAGAGCTGTACTTGCATGTAACAATCCAAGAGGTGTATTCAGACAGGAGTTGTGCACTCACATAAAAATGCAACAATATATGCCAGTTTTCCCTTTATGTGCAGTTAATAGTGTCAAAGAAATTACTTCAATGATCTTTTGCAATTATTATAGTAATAAATATGTTTTTCCCGCCTACACAATCAAAATCCTTTCTTTACAAAAACTGCTTGCATGTAATTTAACTAGTACCTAACGTACTGCAATAGTGAATTAAATTATTATGTGGAAATGTAAATTTTTTTTGCTTATTGTATAAGTATATTAACAAGTAGTTAAAAGTGCACCTATGCAGTTGTTTATCTGAGATATACAGACATTTCCTGAAAGAAAGATAAAAAGATAGGAAGGCAGAAACTTAAATTACTATCATTATTTAATGAATTCAGTTCTCAATGATTTGCCAAAAACCACAAAAGGGGAACAGACCAAAAAGATAAGCCAAACATTCCAGACTTTCTGTGAAAATCTGGACAGTTGAGAGCTGTGTACCCAGCTCCTTGAATCACAAGTAGTGGTATGGGTGGAGAATTCAGGCTCTTGTTCCTTGTACCTGAGGTACAGGGTTTGAGCCTGAGTAACACTAACCATCAGGTATATCTAACTGGGACACACACACACACACACACACACACACACACACACACACACACACACACACACACACACACACACACACACACACACTCCCTTAATTGAATGACAGTAGTAAATACACAATCACATTCCCTTAATAGAATGGCAGAAGTAAACACACACACATTCCCTATGGCAGCAGTAAATCTGAACAGCAGCCAGCAATAAAGAGCATGTACTGTACAATTTAGAATTGCACACCTGGGTGTTTGGGTGTTCATAAGTAAATGTAAATTTGACAGTTCCAAAGTGCCACCCAGGGTGGACCACCCTCTAGCTACACAATCTATCTTTCCTATACCTCAAGTTATAAACAAATTCATAAACTTTTGGTGGAGTAGTGTTTTTTTTTTCAAATGTCTTTTATTAAATATTTTAAAATATGCTTTGCATGTATACCTCTCAACCACTTAGCATAAGAAATTTGGACAAGGCTAAAAATAAGTGTGGCACAAAAGTAGGGACACATTTTAAATAGTGCTCTTATAGACTTAGAAAGTTTCTAGAATAAAAGGTTTTGTGGTAGCATGCATTTTCTGAAGGACATGAAGTCTGAAACTCAAATGTCTGTCATTACTTAGTGACTTCAATCCTCAATGATTTGCCAGAAAACCACACATTTTAAGAAGAGCAGACCAGAAATATGAGGCAAAAATGTGGACATTCTCTGAAAATCTGGACAGTTGAGAGCTGTACTTGCATGTAGCAATCCAAGAGGTGTATTCAGACAGGAGTTGTGCACTCACATGAAAATGTAACAATATATGCCAGTTTTCCCTTTATGTGCAGTTAACAGTGTCAAAGAAATTACTTCAATGATCTTTTGCAATTATTATAGTAATAAATATGTTTTTCCCGCCTACACAATCAAAATCCTTTCTTTACAAAAACTGCTTGCATGTAATTTAACTAGTACCTAACGTACTGCAATAGTGAATTAAATTATTATGTGGAAATGTAAATTTTTTTTTGCTTATTGTATAAGTATATTAACAAGTAGTTAAAAGTGCACCTATGCAGTTGTTTATCTGAGATATACAGACATGTATATATATATATATATATATATATTTTATATATATATATATATATATATATATATATATATATATATATATATTATATATATATATATATATGCAGATTATTATCTTACTCATTCATGCGTTACATTTTATTTTAACAGACAATTACTTTATCACATAAACATTCTGTATATTTATATACAGATGCAGTTCTGTGTGCAGATATGTTTATGCTTTCTTTTGCATTATTATAATAGCATTACAAATACATATTTGCAGTTACACATATTTCTTCTAACAAATGCCTTCAATCATGCAACCTACTTATATTTATTTTTAAACCTATGTTTAACAGACAAAAAAATAATAATACTCATTATACAATTCTAATCTTCTCGCTGCTACCTGGCCAACGTACTCGACCAGCTGGTCAGGCCTAAGCTTCTGTAGGTCATCATACCTGTGGCACCACTGTTGGCCAGAGAGGGTGGTTACTGTTAGGAATGACAGGTGCTCTCCCATCTCCTGTCAGATAACATTTTTAGACATTTGTGAACACCTCGGTAAAGGAGCAAAAAAGTACCTCTTTTATTGTTGACTTTGTTACTAAATTTGGCTAACAAGCCCCTTAAATATTCCCTATTCAATACATTTCCTTTTTGCTTTTCACTAAGAAATAATGAGTCATCAGAATCCAGGCGACTCAACCTGATCATGTGACTCTTACAAAATTAGTTTTTTGCCATATGAGAAGTCCACTGGATGAATACAAGTATTTTTTTTAGAAAATGTAACATTTCAAAAAGATATTTGATTCAAATCTCTGCTGACTTTCATTTTTACTAAAGGAAAAAAATGCAAATAACTGATATCTACAAAATTTACCTCACATGTAAACTTAAACTTAAACAATGTTTACATAGTTGTAAAAATCATAGAAAGTATCAACTAGGGTCTTCCACAGTAAAACAAGTATAATCCAGGTAATGCAAATACAACTTAATGTGAGACCAGTGGGTGCTGTTAAAAAACAAGCCTTTTTTCTGACATCCACATAATTATATTGGCAAATATGGGGGCAGCTGTTGCTTCTAAACTCACACCATTGATCTGTTGGAATTACTCACCTTCCAAGTACACAAAATTATTTTCCAACACCAATTCCATGCATTGCTTAATGAATAAAATATCCTAGTGAGTAAAATCCTGATCATTAATTAGGGCGTCCTGAAATCACTGCATCATTAGTAGGGGTCTCATGAAACCACTGCATCATTAGTAAGGGCCTCATGAAACCACTGCATCATTATTAAGGGCCTCGTGAAACCACTGCATCATCAGTAAGGGTCTTGTGAAACCACTGCATCATTATTAAGGGCCTCCTGAAACCACTGCATCATTAGTAAGGGCCTGGTGAAACCAGTGCATCATTAGTAAGGGTCTCATGAAACCACTGCATTATTCTTAAGGGCCTCGTGAAACCACTGCAACATTAGTATGGGTCTCATGAAACCGCTGCATCATTATTAAGGGCCTTATGAAACCACTGCATCATTAGTAAGGGCCTCATGAAACCACTGCATCATCAGTAAGGGCCTCATGAAACCACTGCATCATCCGTAAGGGCTTCATAAGACCACTGCATACCTATATCATGCTGAATGACTAGAATGATGGTAACAGACACCCCCAATAAAGGAGCAAAGAAAGTACTCAGTGCTAGGAGTCTAAACAAAAAAATTCCACTCCCTACAACCTCTCCTCACCTTAGAGAATGCTGACATCTATGCAGTCACTGAGACATGGTTTAAAGCTGTGGACAGCACACCAGCAGTTCAAGACTATAATGCCTTCCACACATTTAGACCAGGTAATACACAGAAAAGGACTAAAGGTGGAGGTGTCTCAGTATACATCAAAAATAAATATACCTCGAGGCTGGTCCAACAGGACAATGCACTTGAGCTTCTCCATGTTCGAATCACCATAGGCAAAATCCCATACTACTTCCTTGCAAGATTTATGACCCAGAAAACCCATAACATGTGTTTAAACTTATTAGAAACACTTACCATCCAACTCAATTTCATATTTATGCTCAACTTGGGAATCATATGCAATACCAAATGTACAGGCACAGAGATTCATGGATTTTGTAAATACAAACTCCCTGGACAGATTGTCAATAAACTAACCAGGAGTGCAAACATGCTGAATTTGTTCCTCACTAATATGGGAGAATACTGCACACCTCCTAGTGTAACATCCTCCCTGGTAAGGTCAGACCAAAAAAATGGTCACCTTTGAAGTAAAAATAAAACCTGGAACCCTAGCTACCCCAGGAACATTCAGTAACTACTCTAAGTCTAACTTCCTAGTATTAAGTAATAATCTGGCAAAATTTCAGGGTGCCATAAACTCTGAAAAAACTGCTGCTTATGCTGAACTCTTCATAGAAACCCTATACAAGTGTGTTAATAGCTACATAGCGGCAGCTCTACCAAAGAAGCTCATAGATTAGTGCTAGGCTAACTGCCCTTGTAAGCCTAGTCAATTAAACCATCCATGTGAGAATCAAACCCTGCACCTTGCATCTGTAAAGCAAATATCTTAACCATTATGCCAATCAAACTAACTCAAGCATCAAGCCACCAAGCCGCCCTGATGGAATCACAGGATCACTAGGCTGTATAACAGAAGGAAGAAAATCATGGGATAAAATTAGGGAGTGCAGTTCAGTTCCCAGCAGGATAAAAGAACTCTCATCAAACTAAACAAAACATTCAGAGGACAAACAACGTTTACCAAAGCCGAATCGGAGCTCAATTTGGCCTTCTAGGTCAAGGACAACCATAAGACATTCTTGAGCTATGTCTGTAAGCTCAAAGGAATACACAACTGTGTAGAGAGCTCATTGTTAATGGAGCCATCTATACTGAGCCAGAACATATAGCAAACCTACTGGCCAACAAATTTATCTCCAGCTTTACCCCTCTCTCCCCCTCAATCTTCCTTCAGGAAATACCATCATATATAACTCCACCAACTATCACTAGGGAACACGTCCTTAACACTCTCTTTAAGGACAAGCCAAGAACACTGCATCCATGGACCCAGGCAACATTCCAGGATGCCTTCTAACTAGCTTGAAACATGACCTATCAGGCAGTCTGGAATTGCTATTTAACTGTAGCCTCCAAACAGACATTGTGCCCCATGAAGGGAGAGCAGCAACACTATTCCCTCTGCACAAAGGTGGGCCATCTACAGACCCATAAGTCTCACTAGTCTTATATGCGAAGCCATGGAAAAAAATTATCAAGGAAATGATCAATAATGACATAAGAAACCTCCAGACACTGGATCCAACCCGATTTGGTTTCATCAAGGGAAGTGATGTCTACTCAACCTGGTTGGCTTCTTTGAGAAGGTCACCACAGCAATGGATGAGGGCAAAATGGTTCACAACACCTACATTGACCTGTCCAAGGCATTTGACACGATACCCCACTCAAGCATTGTTGAAAAACTCAAGAGTTTTAGTATAAACCCTTATGTCACCCAGTGGATGGACAGCTGGCTCACAGACCAAGAAGTTAGAATTTGGGAATTCACCTCTACAAAGAAGCCAGTCACAAATGGAGTCCCTCAGGGAATTAGTCCTGGGACTGCTTCTTTTTGGCATTTACTTCTCTGAAATCAAGGCCAATGTCAATGGCCAATGGGCGAAATAATTTTTCTGATGGCTGCAAATTAGGATCAGTCATAGAGTCCTTCACTTACGCAAATGTTCTCCAGGAAGGGCTGACACAGACAAATAACTGGTGTCAGAGCCATGCATTAAAACAAAATGCCAAGAAATGCATAATAGTATCCTTCAGGAAGTAATCAATTCTGGTAACTATCATATTGACAACACACCTCCAAGAGCTGACTCAGTAGTCAGGGACTTGGGGACACATATAGACAGTAATCTAGTTTTTGACCATCACATGTCTATAATAGTGAGAAAATCATTCTATGTTGTGTAACTTATTAATAAAGATATGGCATCTAGGTCCAAAGAAGTCTTTGTTCTACTGTATTTGGAATTCATCAGACCTATCACTGAGTACAATGTCCCCTTTGGTATGTACCTAACCAGGCACATCCAACAAGTGGAACACCCACAGAGGTTCCTCACTAAAAGAATTGAGGTCATAAGTAACATGTCCTACGCAGACTGCCTGTAGGCCCTATCCCTGTATTCTGCCTCCTACCAGCCATTGAGGGGAGATATATGCCTGGCATACTAGGCATTATCAGACCCCACCATGATGGACCTCCTGAATATCCCCAAAATAAACAACACCAGAATTACCTATTCTGAAGACTTAAACCTTGCCTGTGATATAAATAGGATTGCTTGAGAGACAGGTATGTATCCCAGAGACTATCCCCCCTCTGGAACATTCTCTCCATCCATGTGAAGCAGAGTTCCTCCCTAACTCAATTCAAGTGTAACTTAGACAACTGGATGGGGAGCAGGAAACTCAACCCTAGTTTGGCACCTATGTCTGTTAAGGACACAGGCAGCCTGTAAATGGTTCATCTCCCAGGCTACTACTTGTAAATGTTTCATTTCCCAAGCCCCTGCTTACACTTACCAAGGGTACAAGAACTTGGCAGAGATTTTGGATATATGGCTAGGTTTAAAAAACCCTTCTGTTTGTTAGCCTTGTAAAAAGCTATGAACCTAAACCACACACATGTGTCAAGTGCTACATCAGCAAACTTAAACAAAAAAAATGACTCTTAAAATGTGAGGTTTTGATAAGTTCATTGTAATTTAAGGAACAAAAGTGCTTAACCCATTTTTTTATGCTTTCTAATTTATGCCTTTTTCATTTATTGTGTTATTTGTTCTACATGCTAATGAGACAGTCTGAGTGAGTGGCATATGCTAATTAGGCACATATTCTCTCTCCTCCCAGAAATGATTCCAAAAAGCCATCTACAAATCACTCATCCATGCAGATTATCATGGCCGTTCCTGTGGTTTGCGTCCAAATGGCCATGTTCAGTCATTGCAGAAGAGTTAAATGTTGGGCAGTTTAGTGGTAAGGTATGGTAGGAAGGTGTATGTGAGTGAGTATATGCGAGGAACTGCATGTGTGAGTGGCTGCCTGGGAGATAACGTATGGGGGTAGGGAGGGTATATGATAGGTGTGTTTGTGTGTGTGTGTGTGTGTGTGTGTGTGTGTGTGTGTGTGTGTGTGTATGTGCGTGTGTGTGTGTGCATGCGTGTGTGTGTGTGTGTGTGTGTGTGTGTGTGTGTGTGTGTGTGTGTAAGAATGGATGAATGGAGTATGTGAGTGTGATCGAGTAGGTAGGAGCCTGTGTGCTTATGTGTTTGATGCATATGTATGAGTGTTGGTTGGGTGGCTGTCATACTTCCACACATCTCTAGACTATTCAGCATAGTGTACAACACTAGGTGGGGGTACACTTGCCACCAGTGATAACTGTGTATGGAGTTGGATGGCTCACTAGCCACTGGGGATTATTTTATAAGACTTATGTCATAACAGAATTTAAACCAGTAAGGGAAATGGGTGTGGGGGGAGACACTAGACACCATGGATTACTATATACGACTCATATCTTAATGGCATATAAAACAATAGTAGGATCATTGGGGAGGTGGACAAAACACTAGACACCAGGGATAATCACTATGAAGTGCCAAAACAGCACATAAATAAAAGGTGCAGGAACTCCAGGGATTGTTTAAAAAAAATTAAGAAAATAAGATTTGAACCATGCACCTGTAATGTGAAAGCTCCCTGTGTTAGCCCACTGCACTAACCAATAACTTAGCATAGGGGGTGTTTTCATTTAACGTATTGAGGATCTTGGACATTATGCAATGCCTGCAACACTTCACATATGAAGGGGAGGGATTCCCTAGCAAGCATTTACTGAAGGATGTGAAGTATAAATCTCAAAAATCTGGCATTTATGACTCTAACTTGAATTGTCCGTGTGTGTGTGTGTGTGTGTGTGTGTGTGTGTGTGTGTGTGTGTGTGTGTGTGTGTGTGTGTGTGTGTGTGTGTGTGTGTGTGTGTGTGTGTGTGTGTGTGTGTTTTACTTTGTTTGTGAGTATGAGTGTGACTGAGGGGGTGCATCTGCTTCCATGATGTGGACACAAACAATGTTATCTACTGCAGAAAATACTGCTCTGCACTTCATGGTAGGTAACACAATTCAGAGACATGCAAACTAATCCATAATAAGGTCTTTCCTTATTGCTGTTCATTTGTCTCTGAATCTCAGAATACCACATTGTGGTAGCAGAGCCTTTTTAGAGCTAACAATATGGGTCTGTTAATGACCTCTCTGGACAATATAGTATTTAATTTTTTCTCAAAATTTTTTTATTGTTTGCTTTGCAAAACATAATAACAAAGATATATTTAGTATGGTTGCAATTAACAACAAATAAATAAATAAAATAATAAAACATATTTGAAACTACGTAATGCCTGAAATATAGAACTAATGTATTTTAACACTCCATTGAGAATAAAAAGCAATATAATAAATATTTGGAAATTCTAGATAAACAGATAATCACAGTAAAATATAACTTCAAGAGTCAGAATTCTGTTGAAATAAATCAGTGAGAGACATTACATTAGTCTAAGGATTGTTGATACATGATTTGGGATGTAGCCTGCTTTCTCTTATTTTAGTCTCTCTGATAGCAGTTTATTTTAATGTAGATAGGAACTCTTCAAATTGTGGTGGTGAGATTGCCTCTATTTTGTGATAGTTTCCTTGCCACCTCTAAGATGGTCCACAACAAAAATGATTGATATTTTTCATTTTGCAACTTTCATTTCCATTAAAAAGATTAAAACATAGTTAATGAAAATGTGTCAAACCATACAACTTTCATAAAGTCTGCACCTTTGTCTCAAAAAGTGTTTTAAAGAAGGGCAGTCAAAGAAGACATTTGCCCAATCTGTAGCACATATTTGAGCACATCTTCAACATTTAATACTGTTGTTTTTATTTATTTTTGGCCATTCTGGTTGAAGTTAAGAAAGATCTATGTAAAAATTTCCAAGTGAATACATGCCAATAGTGAGACCAAGATGTATACCTAATAGAGCTTGATATTTGAGATTTATTATCTTCAGAAATAAGATTACTAATGCCTAACATAATATGGTCCCCACATTTGTTATTTAAATTGATATTGTGTATTATAAGAATTTTGTAAGGTTTAAAGATAAAATGATCTAATATAGATCTATTATAAATTATTTCCTGGAAAGTTAAGTTGATTTAGGATTTTCTTTGTGATATTAGTAGGTAATTATTAAGCATATACCTTATGTCAGTGATATTATATTCTGCAACAATAACCAGTCTTGACAATTTAATTAATTAATAAGTTGCGACTATTTTACTTTCAAATATTTAAACCATCGTTGCCAACAGACACATTTCTTAGATTCTCAGATATAGAATTTATTTATATAAATGTTATTAAAAATTTTTTTCTTATGGTAAATGGAATAATTATCTCAAACCAAAGCTTCAGATCTATTCGGTCAAGAATTGCATTTCTAAATGTTTTCAATATGTGACTTATAATGGTAGAAAATAAAGAAGTACCTATTACCCACAGAGCACAATCATAACATTTCCCTAATAAAGAAACACATTCAAAAACTGAGAAAACTAATAACCTCATGCATATCAAAACTAGCCCTAAGTGGAGACATCCACCCCAACCCTGGCCCCGCCATCTCCAACCCCACTCCTCATAATCTCCCAAATCACAGCCAATAGAAAGCCAAGTGACCTCCTTCGACTAAGCCTAAATATTAGAAGTATATCCAACAAGGTCCATGAACTCCATGCCACCATAGACTTGTACTCCCCAGATATAGTCATCCTGACAGAAACCTGGCTAAAACCTCACATTACCAGTGAGCAAATCCTCCCTACAAGTTACGACATATTAAGAGTAGACCGGCTAAACAAGAAAGGAGGTGGTATAGCTATAATATTTAAACAACATCTAAACATCCAGATCTTAAAATCATCAGCTCCACAAACAGGAAATGAAGAAATAATATATACCAACCTCAAAATAAACCAAAATAAAACCATCAACATAATTGAATGCTACTTCCCACCTGGCTAAAACATCCCTCCACTAGAAAACCTCCTCAGCTGGACTACCCACCATCTCCCCCAAGAAACTATAATTTTAGGTGATTTCAATATTGACTGGCAATCCTGTTCTGGCAACCATCCAACCCATCATCTAAACCTTCATGGCTTCACCCAACTAGTCCAGTCGCCAAACAGGATAAATAAAAACTCCAACAAGCACACTACCCTGGATTGGATTCTAGTCAGTAAGAGACCCCAGTCATATATAGCAGGCTGCTTATTGGATAGCCTCGGTGATCATTCCCCAACATTCCTACTCAAAAAACACCTATACCAAGTTAAACCTGTCATCTACCATCAAATACGTAAAAAACTAAACTTTAACCCACTCACATTCATCTCATCCCTCAAAGAATGTAACTGGCATCCTCTAAATTACCTCAGTCTTGCTGACTCAATTGAATTTTTTAATACTAACATCCTGAGCATCCTTAATTACCACGCTGCCATAAGACTTTCCAGAAGCAAAGCACAACCCTCCCCATGGCTACAGAAAACCACTAAGTCAGAAATGAAAAACAGGGATAAAGCCTGGGAGCACTGGCGCAAAACCAAAACCCCCTCAACTAGACAGAAATTCCTAGAACTACGCAATAGAGTAAAAAAACTAATAAACAGGACAAATTCCAATACTACCAGTCTGCCCTAGACTCCTCCCAACACAACCCCAAACAATTCTGGTCCTCCATAAACTTCATCCTCCACCCAGGTAAAGTCAGTACCCCTCCTCCTAACATCCCTCACTCCTCCAAAAATATTGCTACCTCATTCAACACACACTTCACACAAACCATACTATCACTAGCTAGGCAACACAAGCCCCCCTCCCCTCCAACCCACACCTTAAACTAGTAATCTCCCCACTGACTTCTCTTTTTCTCCTGTTCCTACCTCCAACATAAAAAAACTCTTAACTAAACTTAAATCCACCAAATTAGCAGCAGACAACCTCCCAAGTGAATACCTACAAATCGCAGCGGATGATCTGGCCTACCCAGTATCCATCTTGATTAACCGATCTCTGTCAGAAAGTTATGTTCCCACACTGTGGAAAGTATCACATATAATTCCCCTCCACAAAGGCGGCCCCTCCACAGAACTAACTAATTACCGCCCCATAGCTATTCTCTCTCCACTCTCCAAAATACTAGAGAGATGCATTCACTCTCAGGTCTCAGACTACCTCCTTACTAACAACCTCCTTTCCAATACTCAGCATGGTTTCCGTCCAAACCATAGCACCACCACTGCCTTACTCTCCTTTACTAACACTATCCTTCAGCATAAAAACAATGGCTATCTCTACTCTGCTACTTTCCTAGACCTATCTAAAGCATTCAACATGGTCCCACACAAACAACTCATCTCTGTCCTCAATAACCTATCCTCTCAATCAGTCACCAACTGGTTTCAGAGTTACCTGTCTGACCGCCAACAATCCATTGTATGGCAGAATGACATATCTCCCCAACTACCTGTCTCCATAGGGGTTCCCCAAGGATCCATCCTTGGACCCCTACTCTTCTCTATTTTCATCAATAATCTAGCCTCTGCCACCAAACATGGCACACTCATACAATATGCAGATGACTCAACCATCATCTGTTCAGCCCAGTCCCTACCCAAACTGCAAAAAGTCACACAGGAAGCCTTTTCCTCTGTTGAAACTTGTTTATCCAATGCCCAATTAATACTCAACCCAAACAAAACTAAACTACTCATCTTCCAACCCATCAAATATACTCAAAACAACTCTCACTTTAACATCACAGCAAAAGACAACACCGCTATGCACCCAACAGAACACACCAAATTGCTAGGAGTAGAAATAGACAATAAACTAAAATCTGACATTCACATATCTGTGACCATAAAAAAAGTCCACAAAAAACTAGGAGCGTTATACAGAAATAAGCAACTTCTCACCAAAGAATCAAAGATTTCAGTAGCAAATTCCCACCTTATCTCCACCCTACTTTATGCCTCTCCAATATATACCAACCTAAGGCAATGTGATCCGAACAAGCTCGAGACCTGCTACAACAAAATTGCCAAATTCACCAGAGGGGCATCCTACCTTAGTCACCACTGTCTCTCACTTGATGAACTGGGCTAGCTTGAACTCGCTCACCTCCTTCAATGGTATCAACTTGCACTTGCCCACAAACTAGTAAACTATCCACTAAAAGTCCCATCCCTCCAGAATCTACTCCAACCCTATCGCACCACCAGACCACTAAGTTCTAGCAACAAAAATCAATTGCAGATCACTAAAGCCAATAACTCTGCTGGAGAAGCACTATTCTCTTGCGCCATAGCCAAATTATGAAACTCCCTCCCACCCACAATTACCTCCGTACCATCATGCACCCACTTTAAAACTTTACTAAAAGTGCACCTAAAAACATGCTGGCTATGCCCTTGCAACTCCCACTCTAATATCACCCACCCCATCCACCCAGTGCCTTTCTTTCCACCCCACTAACTACCTTGACTATAGCAAGCTGGAATGCTCATAAGCCTAACTACTTATTATACAGCAGGAACTTCTTATTGTAACAATTGTTAATGTATGTTATGTACTCCACAGATGATAAAGATTCTAGTTGTCTACTGATGTACTATGTTCTTCATCTGTACCTATGTTTGTAATTTTTAATTGCTATGTTGATCAAATTGTTAATTGCTATGTAAATCCAATGTAACTACTGTCTGTATATTTTAAATGTGGAGCTTTGCTCGACAGGCCTCCGCTGAAAATGGACCTATGTCCAGTCGGACACTCCCGGTCAACAAATGTAAATAAATAAATAAATGAATGTAGTTACAAAAATAATGTCATATGAAATTATTTTGATTGGTGGATTTGTTATTTCCTACAACCACATTGTTTTGCTAAAGAGAACAAAGTGTAAGGTTTTCCAATTAGAAATATAATTTGGGTCACCCCAGTACCAATATCAGGAAAATTGATTCCTCCTAAATCCCAGGGTATAATGTGGTGTTATAAGGCTATATTTGGTTTGTTAGGAAATGTTTGTTAATTTCTTTAACTTGGTTCTTATCCAGAAAAAGAGATAGGGCTTATATTATATTCAATATTTTGGCAAAAAATAATAATTTTTATTAATTGTGGTCTATCATCAATGGATATTATAATTTTAACCCGTGGTGGTGGTGCTGCGGTAGCGTTGTCGCCTCACAGTAAGATGCTGTCCGGTTCAATTCTCAGCTAGAGTGTCTTCTGTGTGGAGACATGCGTGAATGGGCATACCTTCGTTGAAGGTTGTGCGTCAGGGCTGGTAACTCGGCACGTAAAAATCAACTACCAGTCATTAGCGGACCGGAGTTCCGCTGTGGCGACCCCTAACCGGGAAAAGCCACAAGAAACAACATCCCATTTGGAGGATAGATTTGATACTGTTAATGCAATATTTTTATAGTTTATAATTTTTATCTCATTAATAGAATTTGTAAAGTTTACTCCTAAATATTCTAATCATGTAACTTATATCAAGTAGCAAGCCAACGAGGTGGATAATTCCCAATAAGGTCCTGACAAGATATATTAGTATAAATAACACTTTAATACAAAAAAAAAACAAAAAAATGGTCAAGTGCTTTCGTTCCCAAAAGGAGCATCTTCAGAACCATTTTGCATAATAAAACCATCATTTAAATAGCCTTTAAAGTCATCATGTGACTTGCTCACTCAATGATTCCTTAAAGAAACAGTAACACACTAAATACATCATACAATCATTGCTCTTTTCTTTAAAACAGGCAAAATAGATTTATGTTCATTAATACCAGACAAAGTTGTTGCATTCAGCCTTAGTTGCCATTTTAGTTCACATTCCGCTATCTTTTTCCTTTTATTATTAAAGTGTTATTTATACTACTACACCTTGTCAGGACCTTATTGGGAATTATCCACCTCGGTGGCTTGTTACTTGATATAAGTTATTTTTGCCTTCAGGTACACACTGCTGTTTGGTTCTTAATCATGCAACTTGTTTACCTATGAAATGTTTTTTATGTGCTTGGAGTTTTTTTTTTATTTTTGAATAAAACATTGGATTTTGAATTGTTAAAGGAAAGACCATAATGAAACTGAAATAGCTTTATAGTATAATCTAATTTGTTTAGTGTATGTTCTTGAGTTGGAAAGAATTAGTAGTATGGCATCAGCAAATAGAATTATCTTGGAGTTATAATGTTTTGAGATTTCTATACCTGCAATATTTAGGTTTGCTTGGATTGTGATTGCTAAGATTTTAATAGCTATAGCAAATAATAAAGGGGAGAGGGCATAGTCCTTTTTATTGCCCTTAATGAATATATTCAGATGCAAATGGGACAAGTTTAACATAAGCATTATTATTTTTGTAAATATTCTTAAGACGTGAAATGAAACAAGTGGGAAAGTGAAATAATTCTAATACTTTGAATAAGTAATTCCAATTTAGAGAATCAAAGGCTTTCTTAATTTCTAAACTGATCGGAACAGCCTCTTTTCTCTTATTTAAATAGTCTATGAGCATTAGTATTCTTTTGATATTATCATGAGTTTGTCTTTGATATGAAAATCTTGTTGAATCTAAATTAATTATTTGGGCTAAGATTTTTTGATTCTGCCAGATAGAATAGATATAAACATAGGTTCATAGGTTCATAGGTAGGTACTAGGCTATCGGCCCAAGGGCCTACGTAAACCTAGCCAACAAGGTTCCCTGGCTTATGCCACCCAAGAAAGTTATTTTCCTGTGCCACTGTCCAGCAGAGACACAGAAGTGATCCCCAGGGTGTATTTCCTATTTCCTATCCACTCATCAAGATTTTTCTTGAAGAGTGCTAACGAAGAACTTTGCTTGACATAGATGAGTTGCCTGTTCCAGAGTATGGGAAGTCTCTGGGACAGGAATCTTACCCACCAGCATGTCTTGTTTATTGTGGTGACAAGGTTTAGGTCCCTAGAGCATGTAGCTCAGGGGGATTAGGATTTCTTTAGGTGTAGCATGCCCACCAGCTCTGGGTTTGACATAGCTTTATATGTTAGGCAGAGATCACCTCTGAGTAGGCGATATGCTACGGAGTAAAGCTGGAGTTTTTTGAGACGGTCAGTGTAGGGCATTTGTTTGAGGCCAGTAATCCTCTTTGTGAGGTACTTCTGTGGCCTTTCCAGCTGCTGCAGATGTCTTGTGAGGTACATTCCAAAAGGGGTGTTGTACTCTATAATGGGTCTAATGAGTGTCGAGTAGAGAGGAACAATGACCTCTTTTTTCCTGGATGAGAACCCTTTTATGAAGAGGTGTGCCATGTAGAAGGACTTCCTGATGAGTGTGGCAATGTGACTATCAAAGGAGAGACTTATGTCCACCTGGATTCCAAGGTCTCTTACCACACATTTGGTGATAAGTAGATTGCTGCCTATGTGGTAGTTCATGGGAACAGAGTTTTTACCAAAGGGGATGATACTGCACTTTTTAGCATTGAGCTTGAGACCATGGCTCTGACACCAGGCATCTGTCTCAGTGAGGCCCTTCTGTAGGATGTCCACATCATTTGGGGACTTGACTATGGCTCCTAGTTTGCAGTCATCTGTGAACTTCGTTAGCCAGAGGCCTTCTGTGTTAGCCTGTACTTCAGAGAAGTAGATACCAAACAGGAGAGGTCCTAGGATGGAACCCTGTGGTACTCCACTTGTCACTGCTTTGAGGTCAGATTTGGAGTCTGCAACTTTTACAGTGTGGGTTCGGTAAGTGAGCCAGTTGGCAACCCATCTTGTGATGTAGGGATTTATACCTAGTTTAGTGAGCTTAGCTATAATTCCAGAATGGGGGATGGTGTTGAAAGCCTTGGTGAGGTCAAGATAGGCTGTGTGAACCACTTTACCCTCATCTACGGCTTTGGTGACTACCTCAAAGAAGTCGATCAGGTTCAGGAGGCATGATCTGCCTTTCACAAACCCGAACTGGGTGGGATCCAGAGTTTGTAGGTTACCAATGTCTTTGTTAATGAGTTCCATGATGATACGTTCCATAGGGATTTATACCTAGTTTAGTGAGCTTAGCTATAATTCCAGAATGGGGGATGGTGTTGAAAGCCTTGGTGAGGTCAAGATAGGCTGTGTGAACCACCTTACCCTCATCTACGGCTTTGGTGACTACCTCAAAGAAGTCGATTAGGTTCAGGAGGCATGATCTGCCTTTCACAAACCCGACCTGGGTGGGATCCAGAGTTTGTAGGTTACCAATGTCTTTGTTAATGAGTTCCATGATGATACGTTCCATGGCCTTGCAGACCAGGCTTGTCAGGCTAATAGGTCGATAGTTCTCGGGATCAGTGGGGGCTCCCCCTTTGTGGAGTGGGATAACTGTTGCTGTGTGCCATTCATTGGGCACAAAGCCTGATGTGAGGCTATTATTGAACATGGTGCTTAAGTGGGGAGCCAGTTTGTTCTGAAGTTCATGTAAAATGCAGCCTGGGATGTTGTCCAGTCCCATGGATGCTGTGTTCTTGGGTTTAGGAAGTGCAGCTTTTGCCTGCATAGTTGTGATTACAGGGAATCTGCATTCTTCCTATGTAGATATGGGCCCTTTAGGGGGTGGGGGGGGGTAAAGTTAGCACTGAACCTATCTGCCAGGATGTTGGCAGTATAAGTTGGCTCTGTAATTTTCATGCCGTTGTGCTGTAACTTAGAGCAGATATGGGTGTTGCCATCGAGATTCTTGACATGCTATAGAATGCTTTGTGGTTGTTCTTAGAATTAGTGTCAATTTTGTTTTCGTAGCTAGCTTTGGGGGATCTTATAAGGGATCTCAGCTTCTTACCAAGGCTGACCAGGGAGCTCCTCCACTTATGGGATTTTACTCTCTTTTCCAACAGTTTCTTTCTTCTGTTGTACAGTTTGTTTATGGCAGGGGACCGCCAGATTGACTTCCTTTTTTTGGAGGATAGCATCTTGGTTCTGCTTGGGTTAGCATGATCCATGCACTCGTGTAAGTGCTTATAGAGTGCATTTGTGTAGGATTCAGTAGTCGTAACTGTATTGTCCATCTGCATGGGTGTCATGAAGTTCACCACTTCTGTCTTAAGAAGCATGAAGTTGGCTTTGGAGAAATTTTTTACCGTGGTTTCCTTAATGTGGGGTGGGGGCAGGATATGGATATCAAGGGTGATTAGCTTATCATCAGATCGGACCAACGAGGAGTTGACTTCAGGTGTGGAACACCGGTCACTCATGTTGGTAATGACTAGGTCTAGGATATTGTTGCCCCTGGTGGGGCTGTGGATAAGTTGATCCAGGGCATTGGAGTTTATGATATCCAGAAAGCATTGAGCTAAGGAGTTGGTACACGAGTAGTTTTCCCAGTTAATGGTGGGGTAGTTGAAGTCACCCATTATTAGGGTGTTTGGTTGAACCCTAATATTTTCCAGTACATCAAGAAAAGAGGAGTGGGAATCCAGGGGCATGGTGGGGGATCTGTAGCAAGCTTCAATTTGGATTGCAGTTTTGCCCAGAGTTAGTTGCACTTGGATAACCTCGGATGCATTATGCTGAGCAACTAGCCTGGAGGTGTGGATACCTTTAATGAATATGGACACACCTCCGCCTTTGGTGTTTCGGTCCAGGCTACATGACCGAAAAGTGTGGTATAAGTTATAGCCTGGTAGTGCAGGGGTGCTCTCTGTAGCCTTGAACCAGGTCTCAGTCACTGCACAGATATCGATGTTCTCCATTTTAAGGAGTGCCTCGAGTGAGTGCATTTTGAGATTTAGACTTCTAGCATTAAGTAGCATTACCCTCAGTTTTTGCTTGCCTGATCCTGCTATGGTGGTGAATTTGTCATTTGAACCTTGTCTAAAAAAGGCACTGAGCCTTAGCCAGTATTCGGAATCCCAAGGATGACAGGTGCAGGCCACCTGTGGCAAAGCATTGTGGTTTGTCAATCATGTCATCCCATTCATTATTTAGAAGTGAAGTAGTTCTATAAGAAGAGAGTTGGGTATTTTTATCTTCTTTTAGTATAGGTAAAATTAAAGAATATTTCCTCAAAGTGAGAATTGTTTTGCGATTTTGATTTCTATTAGAGTTTTGTGAAAGAATGATATGATGAAGGGTGGGAATAATTTATATATTTCTATTGGTTTACCATTGAAATGTTGCCATGCAATTGCATGGCTATGAAGTATTCAAACTACAGATGTTCAAATACTTCATAATGGGTGCAGGTTACATGAGCAAATGTTATATTTGTGAATGGACTGTGCATTCACAAATATAACGTTCGATCATGTACAAGGATCGCGGTACAGTGCGGTTAGGGAATTATATCCCTTTCCTCATTGTAGTGCAATCTCGAAGTTGGAATATTAAGTTAGTGGGGTGTGAGGGGTGCAGGGGGGCTTGCCCCCTGCATAAACAGGATGTTAGGTGTAGAGGTTAGGGAGTTATGGAAAGGGTGGCATTGTTAATGCCATAAAATGTTGTTGTCAACATTTTTGGCATTAACAGCTGTTTTTTGACAATGGGGCTATTAGGTTATTTGTACTTTCGGTGAAACAATTTGCTGATTAATACCATTCTATTTTTAAATTTCAACATTTTGATAGTAAACCACTTCTATTATTATATCATCTATACCTGGGTCTTTATTAGGTTTGAGGTTCTCAATTTTTTCTGAGATCTCATTATAGTAAATTTGATTATATAAGTTATCTTTTAATTTAAGAGGGATCTTCTTAACCAGAGACTGATCAAAATTAGACAAATTTAGAGTTGTATAATGTCTAAACGCTTCAGGGATGTCACCTATATATGTACAAAGTGTGTTGGTTTTAACATTTCTTCTTTCCAGAATATTGTTATTTTTAGATTGAATTTTAACTCTTCTTGTATGGGTTTGGAAGACAGTTTTTAACTTTTCTAAAGCCAAAGCTGATTTATGGGATATGATATCAGGATATATTTATTTTAATATAGATTTATTTTTTTTTGTATGTTTAGATTTGGCTTCTAACAATTGACACTGGATATGTGTTAACTCTGATGATGTTTTCTGTTTCTTTTTTTTTTTTTTGTACTAGGTTAATGTTTGCCATATATGTACATGTTTAGTGAGATCCAGATCATGACTTTATCAGTATCATTAGTATTATTTGTCTATAGGAACATTTTAGCTCAGATATAAACCAATGCTTAATCTGTTTTAGTTTCATTATATAAACAGGTTGTCTAGTCAAAAATTATAATTTTTCAAATTTTATGTGAAATTTTAAGATTAGGGCATTATGATCAGAAATAGGATATGGAACAATATTAAATCCAGATATCTTTTGAGATTATATTTTTGGTGATTAATATTACATCACGTCTAGCTTGAGTACCATATTTATAAGCATAGTGCATACAGTGTAGTGAGTTGGAATCGCAAATTAAATGTGTCTTTTAAATGAAGTCATTGTATTGATTCTATCCATTTCAAGTGCTTTTGGAGTTGAGGTCATTCTTAGTTTTCTGTTATTGCTTGTATCTTACTATTATTAAATTCCATTTGCATTTATCATGAATTGTGTGCAATTGTTTTTTAGATAAGTTTTAGTGCATTCTAAGAAACCAATATAGATTTACCAGAGTCCATAGTCTGTTACTGCAACTTATGACTACAAGTATCAGGAGGCCATCTTTATCTTTGTATTATTGAATAATCAGTGGGAATGTTATATTTTTCTTCCAAAGTGTGATTACCCGTCTTCTCTTAGTTTTGAATGATGATTGCACCAATATTGAGTTTCTTTGGAGAAATATTACTTGTACCTTATTATTGTTTAAGTAATGTAGCATGTTGGATATTTTCCTTGGATTATTTAAACCATTGGCATTTGAAGATAACAGAGATATTCCCATGAAAAAAATAAGTCAAGTATGAAAAAATAATCATGTAAATCCTCCTGTAATTTTCTGAAGTGTTACAACTTTTGATTTAGGCTTAGTAAAAGTAGAAAAAGAGCAATCAAGTATACAATAAAAAAATAAATGAAAACATGGAATTTACAAAATTCCTAGTTCAATAGATGAAAAAGCTTTTAAACTATCCTTCGCTATCTAACTAACTTGATTTAATAAAATTAAGAGAAAATACAATGCTACCAGAGCACTGAAGAGGGTATATAATGTTTTTAAGATCTATTTATTATAATGAAGTTTATTAGAAATGTATTGCATTTGCCAAATGAGATAAGTAACTAAAGTCAAAGCTTGTGAAAACTCTGTGGCCTAATTTCTTTCTTTTCATTTTTTTCTTTTCTTTTTTTTGATTTTCTTCCTCTCTCTTTGTGCTTTCTCGTTCTCCCTTCTTTCCCCCTACCCATCTCTCCCCTTACATTATTAAGTGTCGGTCAACAGATTCATTACTGATATAACAAACATCATAAGTGATGATAAGTACATTTAGTTATCTATTATACGTATGTTATGTTTTACATGGCAAATGTGTAGTTATTCATTTATTTGTCGAGGGAGAATATAGTGACTGGTTAACATAGTATGGAAAATTCATTTAAGATGAAGACAATAAAGACCAAGTCACAATTAATTAAATTTCCTGGTTTTCACTGGTAAATTCCTACTACTATGCAGTACCTATGACTGTTTGGGAGGAAATATGTTCAAAATAAATCTCATCTTACTTTATATAGTATACTACACTTTCATGGCAAAATGTTCAATAGTTCTCCTATTTATCTCCCAATTCCTCCTTAATGTTTTCAGTACTGAATTTCTGCTTTGTCTGCAGCAGCAATCTACATAGTCAAAAAAAATGCTGCAGCCATAAAACTAAAGACAAGCACTGCCATAGCACAATTCCATCTATAAAATGACAGGTAACAGAGCTGAGTTTTGTTAAGTAAATAAAGTCTTTAGGCATACACAAGAAACTTATAACTTGGCATCCAAACTTTTTTTTTGTAAATCCAAAAATTCTAAGATTGGATCTTCTTTTTCTAGTTTCCAGGTCATCTATTTTGTTCAATAACCATGTTTTGTTTTAGCAGATATTCTGTTTGATTTTGCCCTTTTTTCAATCTTCCACCTATGTCATTTAAAGCATTTTCCATGTCTATAATCCTGATTTGGTGCTGTTGTAACAGTTCTTTAAAAATGTCAGTTTGTTTTAAGCCATTTTCTCTCACATTTTCTATGTTCTCTTGAAAACCATCCATTTTCATCGATAATTCCTGAAGTGTGGATGTCACCAGCTTTATATCTTTACTCGGAGAAGTTGTTCAGAACTGCTACTTTTTCTTCAACCAACAAGACTCCGAGCAATTCTGACTTCACAGTATTCTAAAATAAGTCTTATACAGTTGCCAAATAGTTTGTGAAGACATTTTCCATAAAAAATATTTTTCCTGCATCATTTGGATTATTCTGCAGTGCTCAAAAAGTTGCTGCTTTCTCTTAGCCATCTATGCTCTGCCCTTAGTAATATAGTATTTATAGAAAGAATATGAATGCTATTATCACTGTAAAGAATGCTTCCTACTGATAACATTGCTATTTGTACAGTTTTAATTTCTTTTATTGTTAACAAAATATCTATGCCTGCTTATCTTATACTTTTGAAACTGATTTCAGAGAATGCACTGGAAAGGAGAGTTGCATAATTACTACTTACCTGTAACAGTTGATGTTCATAGAATACACTGCCTTACTGGCATATGGGTAGCATCTCTGGCTGTCTATCAAAGCTCAGAGTCCCTCCCACTGCCTGTCTGTGGTTGTGATGGACCAATCACCTGGCAGTACAGGGACTGCCTTACAAACCCACAGACAGGACCCTTTCAGCTTTCTAGGGTCCAGCAGGAAGAGAAGATTAAAACACAAGCTTTTGAAACACCTGCTCTTCCAAACCAAAAACTACACAGACACACAACACTAAAGGCCGCTGAGCATAACTCAGTTGCAACTCCAACACCAAACTATGTACATCCAAAAATGAGACATGGTGTGTGGTACTGCCAGTAGGGCAGTGTGTGTTCTATGAACATCTACTGTTACAGGAAAGAAGGACTTATTCAACTGTGCTATGTTCCACATCCACAAATACACTGCCTTGCTATCATTTTGTTAGATTCCCAAAGCTTACCTAACTGGGGGGGAAGAAGGATAAGGGTCCAGGAGTGCCTGTAGAATGATCCTAGTGCCTATTCTGGATCTAGAAAAGACTTACAGCTTGCAGTCCTTTATAAAGGTGCAGACAAAGGACCAAGTTGCTGCCACTAAAAACTTTTATATTCCACTCCATTCCAATATGCCATCAAATAGGAAAAGGTCCTAGTGGAATGTGCCTTTATCTTGCCTGGATTTGCCTTGCCATAATGGTTGTTACAAAAAAAAAAAAAATAAAAAAAAATAAATAAAACGGGACACCCAATGAGCAAGGGCTTTTGCTTGGAGAGATCTTGCCACTTTCTTACCCCTGTGTTGGAAATAGAAATCCTTATAGCCTTCCTGAAGGGTTTTATTTGGTCAAGGTAGTACATGAGCTGTCAATGCACATCTAAGGTACAAAGTATCCTTTCTCCCTTATTCTTAGGATCTGGAAAGGACACAAGGAGGTTAGTAGACTGATTTAGAGTGAATTCTGAGGGGCTAGTGCATGACACAACTCTGTCTCTGTAGAAAATCAGGTAAGGATGACCCACCTTGAGCATTTGCAGCACGGAAATTCACCTGGCAGATGTCAGAGCAATAAGCAAAACAGTTTTATATATTAAGAATGTCATATCAGCTTGAGCTGCTGGTTCAAAAGGTGTTAAGAGCAATTTCTCCAGAACATAGTTGAGGTACCACAAAGGAAGAATTTTCTGGAGAGGGGGTCTCATATGCAATACACCTTCTATAAAGCATTTTAGCAAAAGAGATGAAAGAGGGGGATCCATTGGCAATCAATCGAAAATGCACCTTAATGTATGCATATGATAAGCCATCCTGAAGTAGCTCACACAAATATTTCATGATCAGTGGATTACTAACCTCAAAGGACACTTTATTTCCAATGTGGCACCACTTAGAAAACCTAATCCACTTTGTAAACATAAGATTTTCTCACAGCAGGTTTTCTGACCTCCTCTAACACCTGCTGCACATCCTCATGAAACAAGTACCTAAATGGAGTAAAGATTGAATCATCCAGGCTGTCAGTTGTAGTGCACCAGTCACCACTGAGAATGTGTGTGCAAATCCAGAGTGAGAGGAAGTTAGTGGCAATCGCCCTTGGACAATACCATTACAAAGGAGAACGAAGACTGCCTGTGCCAATAGATGGTGGTTATAATGATCTTTGGCATTTCTCACTGAACCTTCAGAAGTACCTTGTGAATCAGTGGAAAGGGTGTAAATGCACAGAGAAATATTCCCGTCCAAGGGAATGAAAATGCATCTGCCCTGCAAGCATGACTACAAGGATGTTTAGAACAGAATTTCTCCAGCCATCTGTTTTGAAAGGAGGTGGCCAGATCTATTTGAGGTGTTACCCACATCTGGACTAGATTCTGAAACACCACTGACTTGATCTGCCACTGGTGTGGGTCTTCCAGGATCTGCTTAGTCTGTATGCTATGTTTTGCTCTGATGGGATGTATGATGCCTGAAGAGTCAGATAATTCTGTAAAACCAGCTTCCACGCCATCATTGCCAACCAAAACAACCTTCTATCTTCTTGTTTGCTGTGGTACAGGGCATTGTCAGACCCCACTCTGATGAATCTCCTGCATATCCACAAAACAAACAGCATCGGAATTACCCATTCTAAAGGCATAAACCTTGTCTGTGATATAAATAGGACCTATTGGCGAGACAAGTATGTATCTCAGAGACTACCCCATCTATGGACCAGGCTCTCCCTAACCCAATTCAAGTGCAACTTGGACAATTGGATGGGGAACAGGAAATTCATCCCTGGTTTGGCACCTATGTCTCTAATGAACACAGAGAACTTGTAAATGGTTCATTTCCTAGGACCCTGCTTGTAAATGTTTCATCTTTTAAATCCCTGCTTACACTTATCAAGGTTATCAGAACTTGTCAGAGATTTGGGATGCATGGCTAGGCTTAAAAATGCCCTTGTGGTTGTTAGCCTAGTAAACACCTTCGAAACTATGACCCTATGAGGTACTACATCATTATGGCGTAGTCCGTAACCATAAGAAGACCTGAAGTCAGAAGGTTGTGAAGAACTTTCAAAGCATGAATAACTGCCAACTATTCCTTGATACTGATGTGCTTCCATGCATTCTTGGGCCCCCAGTAGCATGCGCTTGCACTCTCATTGACACAGATCCCCAAGTGATGTCAGATAAATCTGTCTAGACAAATTGCACTGAGACAGGTGGGAAGAAGGGAAGTCCTGGATTGATACTCAACTGTGTTTGATGAAGGACAGCACTGGCAACTGAGATTTCATGGACTGTAGGTGTCAGGTCCAACATTTCGGACATGGCACTAAATTTTCCTTTAGTAGAGATGGGCCAGTGGTTTTATGAGAATCATAAACACATCACTCCTAGATTTTTTACTAATTCTCTTGCCAAAGCAGCATTCCTTCCGAAGAATTTCTGAAACACTACCTGATAAGAAATGATTTTGTGTTTGGGAAGAAAGGCCATTCTTTTGTTGGTGCTGATTAAGCACCCCAGGAAGACAAGCCTTTGAAGAGTGTCAGGCATGACTTCCAAAGGTGCAAGATGAACCTAAGCTGGGACAGCAGTAACACAGCTAGGGTGGGGTGAGAGGGGCAACTGCTCCAGACACAAAGTGTTGGGGGGTAAGGTCAGCCAATGCTGATATCTGATACAATACTAGCTTTTAAAAGTTGGTATTGCATTTGCTGTCGCACTCCATGTGTGCTCTAAACTATATCAACTGCTTGCTAAGTTGCAGCAAACAGTTTGCTACAGATTAAAAGTTAGAAAAAAATCTTTTGTTTTAACTAAAATCTGAGCACTGCAACACTCTATGCATGTATTTTATAAACTGTAGCAACTGTTTGCAACATTTGTATCAATTTGTTATAATTTATAACAAGATTGTTTTTTAACTAAAACTTGAGTACCATAGTGTTCCAAACAGGCAGGATATAAATTGTAGCAACTATTTGCTACAGTTTCTAGGAATACATTCTAATTTATTTATTTATTTATTTAATAAAAGGGAGTAGGGTCAGGGGACAGAAATAGGACCTGAATGGCCGGGCAGGAGAAGGGGGGGTGGTGTTGTTGTGCATCTGGCCACCTGGCTGGCTTGGCAATGGAAAGAATATTCTTTTTTTTTGTTTTACTTCAGTGGAAGAGCTTGGGGGGCAGGGTGTAAATCTGTATAGTACAGTAAAGTGCTTAATGTGTTTTTTTTTTTTTTTTTTTGCTCTTCAAGACCTGAGAGGGTGGTGTGCTGATTTATGTTACCCGCATAGGGCTCTGGCTGAGCCAGCTATGATTCTGTGGGGGAGTAAGGTCACGACCTACTCTAAACACATCGATACAGAATCTACATAGATCAGCAATGAATGCCAAGAATCTGACAATGGGCCACTACTGGGACAAGGCATTTGGTAAACACTCAGGGTGCAGTGGATAGCCAAAAGGGCAATGTAGAGAACTGATTGTGTGAACCAGAGACAACAAATCTCAGATATGTTCTGAAGTGATGAGCAAAGGGGATATGATGATACACATCCTTCAGGTCCAGGGTAAACAAGAAGCAGTCATTCAGCAAAAGAGGTAGCACTATTTACAAGGTGGGCATCTTCAACTTGTGGCCCTTGACAAAGGTATTCAAAATGGATAGGTTCAACAGTGGCCTCCATTACAGTGTTTTTTGTGAACCAGGAAAATTCTGGAATAGAAACCTTTCAATCTTTCTGAAGGAGGGACAGGTTCTATGACCCCTGAGTCCATTATTTGCCAGAGTATAGTAAGGATTAATAAAGTTTGGTCTGTTGGGTGTGAGGAAACACCCTTGAACAGATGTGGATATTCCTTCCACTGCCACCTGTAACCTCTGCCAATGATATTCAGCTCCATTTGTCAGAAACCACTGAAAACCAGGTTGCCTTGTTAAGAGCTAACTTTCAAGATGGGGCACCCAGAGGGGGACTTATGAAAGACAGGTGCCACACCTCAGCATAGTCATAGGTTCAAAGGAGGTTACCTGTTTGGGACAGGAACCTGTCTTGCTAAGTGCAGTGGAGTTCTCTTCCTGCCATTTCCTAATAGTATCAGCCCCTCTGATACACTTATTACAGCATATTTAGACACTTGATAAACATTAGAAACAATATCTTTGACATGGAATTTTGCTCAGCAGGTAATGATGCAGTGAATGTGTGTAAACTATAGATACACCTCAACACAAACTTCCACATAAAACAATGGTAGCAAGACACTTCAAAAGATAGTGGACTACACCAGCTTCTTTTCCTGAGATTCTAGACTATTGCCTAGTTTACGTGAATGCTCTGGCTTTCATGAAGATATTGTCTTTTTTATTGGAAGAGGTCACTGTATGAAAAAATCCTCTTAGAAATGTTTATCACATACAAAATGGTACCAGAATCATGATTTAAATGAAAGAATAATTTAAAATTCCTTATGACGACCCTCCACTGGCCCAGTAATCAAGGATCTTTGCAGATCCTGGAAATCATAAAACAATAAAACACTTTCAAGACAATATAGAAAATTTCTTAACACAGACATTCTGTCTGTTGCTGCACTGAAACTGAAAGAAAACATCCTTTTATTGCGTGGCCATAAAGTAATTTAATTTCAGCTATTTTTCTGAAGTTAACCTTTTGTATCCCTGTTTCCACTATTGAAATATATACATTTAAACAGTTACAATAGTGTATGTTAATTTCTGTTCTCTTCCAGTAGAGCATGCTGTGGTTACATTTTAAGCACTTTGCAAAAATCTTTTTGACACACACCAGCAGTTTGATATACACTTGATATACACTTCTAATACATTTGTAACACAAGCATCTTTTATGATTCATGTTGATATTCACAAATGTCATATAATTATTTACAGAATTCCAGCTAGCTGTGATGGCTGACAGTACCTCCTTTGTCACAAACCTACTCAATCACCTCAAAAATCATAACCCCAAAGAAAGCATTGCAAAAACAGCAAGATTTCCTGTCAAAAGGTTTAAATGACACTTAAACAGTATGAATCTTATACTGCAGGTAAAGTAAAATTCCAAGTACATACAATTTTTTAATCAGAAAAAAACAAACAAATCAGCCGAATACACTTTTCAAGCACTGATAGAAAAAGGCAGAGGGTGAAAATAAAACCCAAAAGGGTTTCATATCTGTACTCAACAGCTGAAGATATCCAGAGTGAGGAGCAGTCTTCTAGGACTTCTAGGAGATCCTTCGCTTACAAGAAAAATGAAAAGGTCCTGTCTATGGGTTTGAAAGGCAGTCCCTGTGCTGCTGGGTGATTGGTCTACCCCACCCACAGACAGGCAGAGCTTTGGTAGACTGCAAGGGGGAGGGTAGTAGGGCACTACAAAACCACACAGTAAGGCAGTGTGCTTCTGGAACATTGTAAGGATGTGTGTAGGCTACTATAGGTTTGAAGTTCCACACCTCATTGTTAATGAATTAAGAGTCAGTGCCACATCTGGTAAACATAAGCTCATAACTTTGAGAATTTTAAGTATATTAATTTCAATCTTAAAATATAGCCATTTGTTAAGACTGCATTTTGAAGGTGATAGTAGCCATTCTACAGGGCAAGGCTAAAAGTCTGTCCAGCTCAAAAAATCTATTTTGATTTCACTTTTCAAAACCCGTTTCTGTACAGTATGTGAACATTGCTGCTTTGTGCATTGGTAAGCTTGCCTGTGCCTTCTATGTGGAGTTTACATGTCATTCCTGTGGTCACATGGTTTTCTCTGGGCACTATGGTTTCCTTCCATCTTCCAAAGGCATGAGATATGGTTTGGTGAATCTAAATTCTCCCTAGGTTTGTGTGCGACATGGAAGAAAGGCCTGGCACTTTACTTCCATTCCCTAATTCTCTACTAAATTCCATGCATGGTGGGGACTGTTCACAGGGAGGGGTCAGGTGTGACTTGTAAGCAAGGATGGATTGATGAAGGTTGTATTACAAAGATGTCATGTTTGAGTTTTGAGGGAAAACTATAAAACAACTTGAACATATCAAATCTGCTGGGCATTGCCTATACTTGTATCATGTTGCTAAGGCCTTAAACTCCTTACCTGTGTGCCTAGAACTCCTTACCTGTATATGTCAGGTTAATATCCCACTTCATATCCTTCAAAAGCATTCTGAAAGATTTCCTAGCCAAAAGATGGCTCTATTCTTGCTCACCACCAGGATAAACTATATCTCTAAATGTGAACAAATACCATTTCATACCTTGCACCTCCTTATAGATTCATAGGCTGGTACTAGGCTATCGGCCCTAGGGCCTATGCAAGCCTAGCCATAACAATTCCCTGGATATTTCTTCCCACAATATTTACTTCTCTGGACCCCTGTCTAGCGGGCGACTGACATGATCCCCAGGGTGAATTTCCTATCTCCCATCCAATCATCAAGGTTCCTTTTGAAGAGGGCCAATGAGGCGCTCTGCTTGACGTGTATGGGCAGTCTATTCCAGAGTATGGGGAGTCTCTGGGTCAGGAACCTATCCCTCCAGCATGTTTTGTTCATTGTGATGACAAGGTTTAGATCCCAGGAGTGTGTGGCTCTGAGGGATTGGGATTTCTTTAAGTGGAGCATGTCCAACAGCTCAGGGTTTGACATGGCCTTGTATGTTAAGCAGAGATCGCCTCTGAGTAGACGATATGCCACAGAGTATAGCTGGAGTTTTTTTAGATGGTCAGCATATGGCATCTGCTTTAGGCCTGTGATTCTTTTAGTGAGGTATTTCTGTGGCCTTTCCAGCTGTTGCAGATGTCTTGTGAGGTACATACCAAATGGGGCATTATACTCTATAATGGGTCTAATGAGGGATGAGTACAGTGGGACAATGACCTCCTTTTTTCTGGATGAAAAGCCCTTAGTGATGAGGTGCACCACATAGAAGGATTTCCTGACTGTTGTGGTGATGTGGTTATAGAAAGTGAGACCACTGTCCACCTGTGTCCCTAAGTCTCTCATCACACTTTCGATGTTTAGTGTCCTGCCACCTATGTGGTAATTCATGGGTACATGTTTTTTTCCAAAGGGGATAACTATACATTTCTTGGCATTAAGCTTGAGCCCATGGCTCTGGTAGCAGGCATCTGTTTCTGTAAGACCCTTTTGTAGAATATCCACATCATTTGGGGATTCAATAATGGCTCCCAGTTTGCAGTCATCTACAAACTTTGTTAGCCAGAGTCCCTTAGTGTTGGCCTGTACTTCAGAGAATTTGATGCCAAACAAGAGTGGTCCCAGGACTGAACCCTGAGGTACTCCACTTGTCACATGTCTGGAGCTGGATTTGGAGTCGGCTACTTTTACAGTCTGGGTTCTGTCAGTATGCCAGTTGGCAACCCATCGAATGACGTAGGGATTTATGCCCAGCTTAGTAAGTTTATCTATGATTCCAGAGTGGGGGATGGTGTTGAAGGCCTTGGCGAGGTCCAGATAGGCTGTGTGGACTGCCTTACCCTCATCCACAGCTCTGAAGACTGATTCGAAGAAGTCAATCAGATTCAGGAGACAAGATTGGCTTTTCACAAGCCCAAACTGGGTGGGGTCCAGTGTTTGAAGGTTGCCAATGTCTTTGTTTATAAGTTCCATGATAATGCGTTCCATGCCCTTGCAGATCAGGCTTGTCAGACTGATGGGACGGTAGTTCCCGGGATCCAAGGTGGATCCCCCCTTGTGGAGTGGGATAACTGTAGCTGTGTGCCAGTTCATTTTGTAGTTCATGTAGTACACAGCCTGGGATGTCATCTGGTCCCACGGATGCTGTATTCTTAGCTTTGGAGAGTGCAGTTTCTACCTGTGTGGCTGTGATTACCTGAATTTGGCAATCTTTTGTTATTGAGATGGGCCCTCTAGGGGGTGAGAGGGGGCTGAAGTTGGCACTAAATTGATCTGCCAGGATATTGGCAATATCCTTGGTATCAGTATATTTAATGCCATTCTGTTGCAGCTCAGAGAAGATCTGAGCATTGCCATTTAGATTATTGACATAACTATAGAATGCCTTGTGGTTGTCTTTGGAATCTTTGGCAATTTTATTTTTGTAACTAGCTTTTGAGGATTTTATGAGGGATCTCAGCTTCTTACTGAGGCTGGTGAGGGAGTTTTTTGCATCCTGGGACTTTCCTCTTTTCTGCAACAGTTTCTTCCTTCTGTTGTATAGTTTGTTTATAGCAGGGGACCACCAGATTGGCTTCCTTTTGTTGGAGAAGAGCATCTTGGTTCTATTTGGGATGGCACGATTCATGCATGAGTGGATGTGCTCATACAGTGCCTTAGTGTAGGATTCTGCAGTCGAACTTTCAGATCCCGTCTGCATGGGTGTCATGAAGTTTGTCACTTCTGACTTCAGTAGCATGAAGTTGGCTTTGAAGAAGTTTTTTAAGGAGGTTTCCTTACTGGGGGGTGGGGGTGTGATGTGGATGTCAAGGGTGATTTGCTTATGGTCAGACCTGACCAATGAGGGGGTGACCACTGGTGTGGAGCATCTGTCTCCCATGTTGGTAATGACCAGGTCTAGGATATTGGAGCCCCTGGTGGGACAATGGATTAGTTGATCCAGAGCATTGGAATTTATGAATTCCAAGAACCGTTGGGAAAAGGAGTTGGTACCCGAGTAGTTTTCCCAGTTAATGGCAGGGTAGTTGAAATCACCCAGTATTAGGGTGTTTGGTTGTATCTTAATATTTTCCAGTAAGTTTAGAAAGGTGTAGTGAGAATCTTGTGGCATGGTGGGAGATCTGTAGCAAGCTACAATTTGGATTGCAGTCTTATTCACTTTTAGTTGCACTTGGAGAATTTCAGATGCATTGTGTTGGGCAACTAACCTGGAGGTGTGAATATCCTTGGTGAATATGGACACTCCTCCACCTTTAGTGTTTTGGTCTTGATTTTGTGGCTGAAAAGTGTGGTAAGAGTTGTAGCCTGGTATTGCAGGGGTGATCTCTGGAGCCTTGAACCAGATCTCAGTTACTGCACAGATATCGATGTTCTCCATTTTTAGGAGTGCCTCGAGAGGGTGCATTTTGAGGTTTAGACTTCTAGCATTGAGTAGCATTATCTTCAGATTTTGCATGCTTGTATCTGTTACAGTGGTGGTTTTATCCTTTGAACCTTGCCTAAAAAAGGCACTATATGGGTGGCAAGAGCTTTAGCCAGTAACCTGAATCCCAGGGGTGACAGGTGCAGACCATCTCTGGCAAAGCATCATGGTTTGTCGATCATGTCTTCCCAGGCAGACAAATACTGGATCCCCTTTGAATGACACCAGAAGCTTAGCCAATTGTTGAAGTCAATCATTTTGTCCTTATACTGTGGTATCATTCTGGGTGAAGGCATGATGCTACTCAGGGCTAGGGTCATACCTGCCTGGGCCACATGATCCAAGAGCTCTTCCATGTCTCTTTTCATGTAGCCCAGGGAGGAATGTCTCAAGTCATTCACTCCAGCATGGACAATGACAGAGTCGTATTTGTACTTGTTGTGGTGTGACTTGAGTGCATGCATTATGTGGTGGATCCTGGCACCCGACAGGCAGCTGACTGTAATTTTCTCCTTGTTCAGCCTGGTGAGTGAGACATCAGTGTGCCTTTCTATAGAGTCACCTGTGACTAAAGTGTTGGGTACGTTGTCTTGCCTTAGGGGCTGTTGTTGGGTGGCACAGTGGTGTTGTGAGCTATGTGTCACTTTGGTTGTGACTGGTGTTTGTTTGCGTTTCAGCTTCAGAGGTCCTTGTTGCTTGGGCAGGTTAATGTTAAGGGCCTCCGCATATGTGGGTTTAGTGTTGCTATGTGTGGGTGTTGATGGTGTGGGTTTTGAAGGGCTATGAGTTGCTTGAGGTGTAGTGCAGGTGTTAAGCTTCTCCTCTTGGCTGTCTAGCACAATCTTGGCTGGAGAGAGCTTTGCTTCCAGTTTGGCTATGTAAGTGCATGTCTTGCAGGCTGTAGTGTTGGGTGGTAGGAGGAGAGGATTGTCTGTGTACATGAGGCAGTTGCCGCATTGCCCCAGTATGCCCAGATTCACCAGGTGGACAGGAGAAATCACTGGAAGCTGACCCTTGGACATGCCTGTTTAGGTGCCTTTTTTATAAAGTTTAAGAGCTGTTTTCCCTTACCTTTGCAAGGTACTTTGCAATTATAGGCTGTTTAGTGCCTACGATTAATTTCTCCTTATTGACAAGGAGAGCTGAGTGCTTGTATCAGTTTCAGGTTTCCTAGTGCTTTCCAGCAGGTTCTAGAGCAAGTGCTAGCCACAGGGGTTCAGATTTTAGTGCTACTACTGAGAAACCAGCTAGTTCTAAGGGAAAATTTGAAGATCAGACTTTCTGGCACCTGGAATAGTTTAACTGTAGCCTCGCAGTGCTGCACGATGCGAAAAATGTGCAAACACACGCGTCTTTAAGCCAAAAAGTTGAAAGGGATAGAAATCAGCCCAAAAAGGCTAATAAAATTACAATTTCAGAGCTGGAAACCACTCCTCTAGTGTTAGATATGCAGTACAATACTCACCACTCCCACTGGTAAGCAATAGGACTTCCCCCTACCACAGCAAGGTCTGGATAGCTCTGAACACAGAAAATAAAGTCCTGAGACAAGCAAAGCCTGGGATATGGACTGGCTAGGATATGGACTTCCTACTTCGATCAAGTTCTCGCCCCTGGCTTTCTCTTTAAATATACCATAAACATGTTTTTTTCTCACTTCATATTGCAATTCCTGTTTGTAGTATACTAAAGCAATAACTGACGGAGTGGTGTGGTATATTGACGATTTACCCACGGTTGGTGCGGTTTAATCACAAGGGCGAAGCCTGAGTGATTAAACAAAGGTAACCGTGGGTAAATCTTCAATATACTACAACCACGGAGTCAGTTATTGCTATTATACAATGATATTATTTAAGAAAAAAAATACTTACTTTTCTTAAATAATGTCTTTGTATAAAGGTGGATTACTGTTCTTCTGCCGGTTGTGGTATACTGCTTCTTCATTTTGATGTACTGCGCATGCATATGGGACTTGCATTCCCATGCATACCCAGTACATCAAGGCTTTGAAACAGAAGCAACGGAGAAAAGAAAGTCTCCGTTGCTCCATTTTCTCTCTCTTTTTTTTAATTGTAAAAAAAGAGTTTTGTGGTACTTTATACCAACGGAAAAAAGTCTGGTTGACCGGACCTTTTTCCGTTGGTATATTGTGGGATTTAAAACGGGCATGCTGGTTGGACTGGCCCATCAGCATGCACGTTTTGGAATATTAATGGGGGGGGTCATTGTATAATAACTTATCTTTAATTTCTCTATAAACTGGGTAAAATTTCTGTAAATATTAAATCATTGTCTTATAACTTGTATTTATTCTTATCCAATGTTTTCATATTAAGTCAAATTTGGTATAATTATTTAAACTGTACTTGCTTTTTTATATTATTTATAATAATTGTAAAATTGTCATTCTTAAGATGTTTTGTTTCATAGTGCTTTGGAACTTGTCTCCCTGGGCATCCACTGAAAATAGGCTCCTACCCAGTTGGATTTTCAAAGTAATCAAATGTCAATAAATAAATCAATAAATAAAACACTGTCAAAGCTATGAATCTGTATTTGCAAAATAAGTAACACATTTCCTTATATTGTTTGCCAAATTGGCAGTTTTTACTTTATACAACCAGAATGAACAGCGTTCACTTTGTTACTCTGCACTAAACTTGTAGTCTTACTCTAAAAATAAAGATAGTCTACCTGACTCTCGTATTCGCTTTGTGTCCCAGTGTGTGTGCTTGTGTATGTGTGTGTACATGTTGGTGTATGCATGCTCATGTGTACATAGGTGTGTGTGTGTGTGTGTGTGTGTGTGTGTGTGTGTGTGTGTGTGTGTGTGTGTGTGTGTGTGTGTGTGTGTGTGTGTGTGTGTGTGCCATGACTGGATAAATCAAATTCATGTGGGCAAGATGTAGTTTATTTGCAGTTTGTTGCTTAAGCTATTTAAACGTTTCATCTAGATTTTTTGTAGCATCTTTGTTAGCTGACTAAACCAAGATCTCATTTCAGGACTATTCTTTCAACATAAAAATAAAAGAAAGATGAGCACAGTTTCTGTTCAGTAGTATTTCTGACGAGAGGAAGCTGGTACTAACATAACTTGGGTAGTGGTCTGTACAGCTGGCATGGTGCTGGCAAACAAATTAGTGAAAGAATAAGGCGAGGAATTTATGGGCATAAAGAGTAATCAAAAACCTGCCTTCTGGTGAAGAAATGATAAACATTACAATGGCTTGTACAATAGACTGTTGAGACTATCAGAAGAATATAGGAAGCATTATATCAAGGCAGAACAGGGCACCTGCCTTGAATGAAAACTGCGCTCAGTTCTATGCATTCATATTTCTCACAGGGGAATGTACAGTAGTGTCCAAATGCTGTCTTGTACTGCATATGACAACTGCTAGCTACACAGTTTATAATTTTTCTACGATCCTCCTATCCGGATTGTAGTTATTTATAGCTGCTGCTACTGTAAGGCTATCAACAATTTAATTGTTTGGTGACTCGGCCAAAAGCACAGAGCATTGAGTTGTCTACTGAAATATCACACTGCCATTTTATATTTTTTGCGTAAGTGATAACAGGAAACAAATGTTTGCTGAAGATGTTTTGTGCTTTAACAAGGAGGGAGGGAGAGAGAGTGTGTGTGTGTGAGAGAAAGAGAAATAGATTAGTAAAGGCAAGTTACTTTTTCCTCTCTCCACAGAATTTTATTTATTTATTTTATTTTGAATTTGTTAACTGGGGTAGAACAATGATCCCATTGGACCTATTTCAGTCTCAACCTGGAATAAACACAATGGATACATGACATAATATGTAGTGTGAATGACAAAATGCATGTTGTTGTTTGTCTTTTCCCGGTTAGGGGTCGCCACAGCAGAACTCCAGTCCGCTAATGACTGGCAGTAGGTTTTTACAGTGTTGAGTTGCCAGCTCGATGCCCAACCTTCAATGAAGGCACACCCATTCACGCATGTTTTTCGGAACGCCACTCGACCATGGGGGGGACATGCAGACTCCACACAGAAGGCACTCCCTGCACTCCAGCTGAGAATCAAACAGGAGAACCTCTTGCTGTGAGGCAACAACACTACCGCTGCACCACCGATATATACGTATATTATATGCTATATGAATATCACAGTTGTCTTGAGGGTATAAAGGAAATAGATAAATGACAATATATACAGAATGACTGCCAAAACACACTATATACTTGCATTATATACAGACACCATTATTATCTCAAGGGTTGGGTGTAGAATTAAAATACTCAGCTCTACAACATATAGCTGATGTATAATATGATACAATATATACAGAATGACTGCCAAAACACAATATATATATACATGCATTATATACAGACACCATTATTATCTCAAGGTTTGGGTGTTGAATTTCAATACTCAGCTCTCCAACATATAGCTGATGTATAAAAAAGTTTTTAGGGGATGTATATATAGGTATCAGCAGCAGAGCTATACAAATCCCATATATATGATCTGAGTAAAGCTACTACTTTCAGTGTTTGACTTGGGTACATGTGAATGCGTGTTAATTGTTAGACAAGCATGTGACCACCAAAAGGAGTCAATAGCATGTTGTCATATTAGAGACCCTCTGTTTGAGCCAAAATGGCATCTCTCATGGTCTCTCCTTCATCTTAATCAGGACAGTACTGTAAATGGCTATAGTAAAATGTTTCTTAGCATTGACACCATTGGGACTGCAACCAGTTGTGCTTCTGTCAAGGGTCAGCCCTTTCCTCAGTGATAATGATGACTCTGAACTTAAAATAATAAGGAAAGGGGGTGTGGATAATACATGGAATTCCAGGTGTTACAGCATATTGTCAGGGATATTACAAGATAAACATAAGATCGCTGTAGGATTCTTCCAGGCCTTGTTTGAGGACTTTGGAATTTATGTAAGCAATAATGCCAGACAAGGTTGGCATTGCCCAGAATATTAGACCATCCATGGGCATTGTAAGAACTAACAATTTAGGCAGAAGACCCTCTCATCCTTGGAAGGTCTGATATTTCATAGGTTCATAGGTTCATAGGTAGGTATTAGGCTATCTGCCTGAGGGCATTTATAAGCCTCGCCAGAGTGTGTCGACTTTCGCCGCCCCATTGATTAATTAACTGATCCTCTTTCAAGCAGAGCCAATGAAGTGCTTCCAGGGGTGTATTTTCTGTTACCCATCCACTTGTCAAGGTTTCTCTTGAAGAGTGTTAGTGAGGGGCTCTGCCTGATGTAATTTGGAATTTTGTTCCAAAGCATGGGGAGTCTCTGTGGCAGGAATCTATCCCTCCAGTATGTTCTATCTATTGTTGTGGCGAGGTTTAGCTCACTAGAGCGCGTGGCTCGCAGTAACTTGGATTTCTTTAGGTGGAGCATGTCCATCAATTCTGAGTTGGACATGGCTTTGTAAGTCAGGCAGAGATCACCTCTGAGTAAGCGATATGCCACTGAGTGCAGCTGGAGTTTTTTCAGTTGGGCTGCATAGGACATATGTTTGAGGCCAGTAATTTTCTTGGTGAGCTACTTTTGTGGTCTTTCCAGCTGTTGGAAGTGTCTTGTGAGGTACATCTCAAATGGGGCATTATACTCTAAGATGGGTCTAATGAGTGATGAGTAGAGGGGCACTATAACCTCTTTATTTCTAGATGCGAACCCTTTAGTAATTAGATGGGCCACATAGAAGGATTTCCTAACTACTTTGGCAATATGATTGTCAAAGGAGAAATTACTATCTACCTGGGTCCCCGGATCTCTTATTACCTCTTCTGTATTGAGGGCTGTCACCTATGTGGTAATTCGTGGGTGTTTTGTTTTTGCCAAATGGGATGACTATGCATTTTTTGGCATTTAGCTTGAGGCCATAACTTTGACACCAGGTGTCTGTCTCAGTAAGGCCCTTTTGAAGGATGTCCATGTCAGCCAGAGAGTCAATTGTGGCTCCCAGTTGGCAGATATTGGTGAACTTGGTTAGCCATAGTTGTCCTGTGTTTGCCTGTACTTCTGAGAAGTATATGCCGAACAGTAGAGGTCCCAGGACCGAGCCTTGCAGGACACCACTTGTGACTGGTTTAGAGTCAGACCTGGAGCCTGCTATTCTTACCGTGTGAGTTCTGTCTGTAAGCCAGTTGGCAACCCATCTCGTGATGTAGGGGTTTATGTTCAGGCTGGTGAGTTTTTCTGTAATACCCGAGTGGGGAATGGTGTTGAACACCTTGGCGAGGTCAAGGTAGGCTGTGTGAACCACCTTTCCCTCGTCTATGGCCTTGGTGACTGTCTCGAAGAAGTCAACCAGGTTTAGCAGGCATGATCTGCCCTTAACAAAGCCAAACTGAGTTGGGCAAGTGTTTGGAGGTTCCCAATGTCTTTGTTAATGAGTTCCATGATGATGCACTCCATAGCCTTGCAGACCAGGCTAGTCAGGCTTATGGGCGATAGTTATTTTATTTATTTATTTATTTATTTGCAGTTGGTTTACCAGGATAGTCCATTGGGCCAAGATGAACCTGTTTTCAATGGTGTCCCAGGGAGAAAAGCTCCAAAAACAAGCAAGGTTACAAAAAGTTTTAGATTACAATTTTTACAAATGTTACTGACTAGGGCAAACATTACAAATAATACAGACTAGTGAAGAACGTTACAGATTATACAGACTAGTAAAAAGGGACATTACAGTATAAATACTGAGAAGCCATTACATATTAGGAAGCTTGCACTAAGAGGTACATTCTAATGCATTCTTTATAAATAGCTTAGAAAGTACAAGGGAAGGATGTATGAGTTAGGAGAGAAAGTAAAAGGAAATTGCCTGTATAAAGAGGGGGAGTGAAGAGAAAAAGGAAAATGCCAGTATAAGTAATGTGGGGTAGGAGCAGGAGCATTCCCACAGGGATATTAGATGTGAATGAAGAGATTTTTTGAATATAAAGTGGTTAGAGGTGGTACGAATGGATGGGGGAAGAGAGTTCCAGAGATGTGCTAGACCATAGGATAGGAGATTTTTACCTGGGAGATGAGTTGGTTTGTACAATTCTATTAGGTTTTGGTTGTTAGACCTTAGTACTCTGTCAGGTAGGTGCATTTTAAAGGCAAAGGAAAGGGAGGGACAGAGGGAGGGGTTGAAAATGAGCTTATGTGCAAGAGTAAGTTGTATATAGGTGAGATGACTGGGTAGTTCTAGCCATTTTAGTTTGTGGAGAGAAGAACAGTGGCGGGTGGAGGACTAGTGGCTGGTAGTGAACTTGGCGATTTTGTTGTAGCAAGAGGAAAAGTTACAAGGGTCAGTTGTGGCCCCTCCTTTGTGGAGAGGAATAACTGTTGCTGTGCACCATTCTATGGGCACGTAGCCTGTGGAGAGGCTGAGGTTTAACATTGAGTTTAAGTGGGGGGTTAGTTTGTTCTGTAGTTCATGCAAGACGCAGCCTGGGACACTGTCTGGTCCCACTGATGCTGTGTTTTGGGCTTTTGAAAGGGCTGTTTTCACCTGTGCGTCTGTGATTTATGGGACACTACACTTTTCCGGTATTGTTGTGGGTCCTTTTGGAGGTGAGAGGGGGGTGAAGTTTGCACTGAATCTATCTGCCAGGATGTTGGCAATATCAGTAGGTTCAGTATATTTTGTGCTATTTTGCACTAGTTCAGTGCATATCTGTGAATTGCCACTTAGATTCTTAACATAGCTAAAAAAGGCTTTGTGGTTATCTTTTGAATCCTTGGCTATTTTTCTTTCAAAGTTAGCCTTGGATGATTTCATGAGGGACCTTAGTTTCTTACTGATACTGACCATGGCTGTCTTTCCTTCTTGGGATTTGCATTTTTTCTGAACTAGTTTCCTCCTTCGATTGTATAGCCTGTTTATTGCAGGGGTCCACCAAACTTGTTTCCTTCTCTTATAGGAGTGAGTCTTGGCTTTGCTAGGGATGGCATGATCCATGCATCCTTGTACGTGCTCATAAAGTGCATTTGTAAAGGTTTCTGCATCTTGAGCAGCATTATCCTTTAACATGGGGGTTGTGAAACTTACCACCTCTATCTTAAGTAAGGTGGAGTTTACTTTAGAAAAGTTTTTACTGTGGTTTCCTTAGTTGGGGGTGGTGGTGGGGTGTGGACATCCAGAGTGATTAGTTTATGGTCTGGTCTAACTTGACCACTGGTGTGGAACACCTGTTGCCCATGTTGATGATGACCAGGTCCAATATGTTTTCACCTCTGATAGGGGAGTTTACCAGCTGATCCAGGGCATTTGAGTTGATGAATTCCAGGAAGTGCTGGGCCTGGGAATTTGTACTCGAGTAGTTTTCCCAGTGAATGGTAGGGTAAATGAAATCGCCCAATATCAGGGTGTACGGTAGGACCTTCATGTTTTCCAGTGTCTCCAGAAAGGTAGAGAGGTGGTCCTGGGTCATGGAGGGTGATCTGTAGCAGGCCACAATTTGCATTGCAGATTTGCCCGATGTTAGTTGCACATGGATGATCTCAGAGGTATCATCATGCTGCACCACTAACCTGGAGGTGTAGGTATCCTTGATGAATATGGATACACCCTCCATTTGTGTTTCGGTCTGTGTTCTGTGGCCAAAACATGTGGTATGAGTTGTAGCCCGGTAGTGCTGGGGTGCTCACTGGAGTCTTGAACCAGGTTTCAGTTACTGCACAGATGTCGACTTTCTCCATACTGAGGAGTGCTTCGAGCACGTGCATTTTGAGATTTAAACTCCTGGCACTGAGTAGCATAACCCTCAGTTTTTTGTTAATTGTGCTGTTTAGGGAGGTGGGTTTGACTTTTGAGCCTTGCCTAAAAAAGGCACTATGAGGGCAACAAGAGCCTTGGCCAGTATTCTAAAGCCTAGGGGTGACAGGTGCAAGCCGTCTCTTGCAAAGCAACGTGGCTTGTCGAGCATGTCATCCCAGGCTGACAGACACTGGATCCCCTTTCAATGACACCAGAAGCTTAGCCAGTTGTTGAAATTGATCATTTTTTCTTTATACTGAGGTATCATTCTTGGTGAGGGCAGGATGCTACTCAGGGTCAGGGTCATACCAGCCTGGGCTACATGATCAGAGAGCTCTTCCATGTCTTTTTTCATGTAGTCCAGGGAAGTACATCTCAGGTCATTCACACCAAGATGAACAATGACAGAGTCATATTTGTACTTGTTCTGGAGTGACCTGAGTGCTTGTGTTATGTGGTGGATTTTGGCTTCCAACAGGCAGCTAGCAGTAACCTTCTGCTTGTCCAGCCTAATAAGTGGGATGTCAGTGTGCCTGACTATAGAGTCACCTATTACTAGTGTGTTAGGTATGTTATTTTGCCTTAAGGGCTGTGATTGTGTGGCACACTGATTTTGTGTTTAATGTGTTGTTTGGTTTGTGACAGGAAGTGCAGGTTGTTTGGGTGTCTGCTTTGGAGGTCTCTGATGCTTTTGCAGGTTTTTATTTAGAGCCTCTGAGTATGATTTTGTGTATTTATGTGTATTTTTTTGCCAGTGCTGTTTTAGTAGGTCTGTGTGCAGCTGGAGGTGTGTTGCAAGTATTAACCTTCTCCTCTTGACTGTCTTTTCCAGTCTTGGGTGGAGACAGCTTAGCTTCCAGTTTGGCTGTATAATTGCATCTCTCGCATATGTTAATGTTTTGTGGTAGGAGGAGAGGGTTGCCTGTGTACATGAGGCAGTTGTAACATTGCCTCAGGATACCCAGATTCACCAGCTGGACCGGAGAGTGCACCTGAAGTTGCCCTTTGGTCATGCATGAATAGTAGGGTGAGCTGCTTAGTCACTTGGTTGGTAAGGGGTAAATAAAGAGCCTTGCCCTGCTGGGCAATCAGTATCAGGGTATATTAGTGCTTGCTATTAGGTCTGAGCAAGTGCTGGGCTGTAAGATGCCTTTTGAGTGCTTAGGTTGAAAGTTAGACTAGTTTCAAGGGAAAAACTGAAGAGGAGACTTAGTGGAGCCAGGAATAATTTAACCGTCACTGCCCGGTGCGTAAAACCGTGCAAACACGTTTTTTATAGTAGGGAAATAAAAGAGATAGAAATTAGACCAAAATGGCCAATAAACTACTAACTTTGGGGCTGGAACCACTCCTCCAGGGATAGATAGGTTGCTCAAAGATCCCCTCTCTCACAGGTGAACAGAGAAACTTCCTTCTATCCAAGTAAGGTATGGGCAACTCAGAAACTAACATCATAGCCCTGAATTCAGCACTAGCCTGAAAACTGGACTATACTAGCTTAGAAAGGTGGGAAACAAGGATTTTTTTTTTTGTTTTTTTGAAAAGATAAGGCAAAAACAGTAAAAAATACACTTAAAATAGCTTTAAACAACTATAAACAATCAGAAAAGGCTATCACACTTTAGTGTGTAGCCTACAACAGTTAAACAAATTATTTAAACAAAAAAACAACTTTTTAAAAGTGCAGGCAGTCAAATAAGTACGATATGTGAAAAAAACAAGATTTTAAATCACAATAAATGCTGGAAAATCTGCGTTTAGGTGGAAAACAGTTAAGTACAGCAAGAAAGTACAGAAAACTGATACTTAATCACTCTAAAGTCTCTCTTCTAAGCTAGAAGGCTTGTATCAGTTTAAGGCTTTCTAGTGCTACCCAGTAGGTTAGTTACAGGAAAGATGGGAAACAAGCGCAGATGTAGTCTTTTTAACAAGAAAGTTGAAAGAGATGGACAATCTGTCCAAATGGTCAATAAACTACAATTTCTGGGCCAAGAACCTCTCCTCTCATGGTAGACAGGCTACCTAGTGCTTACCATTCCCACTGATAAGCTAGAAGGCATCCCTCCAACACGGAAAGGCTTGGGGGGCTCAGAAACTTATAAAGAGTCCTGGATACAGCAAATCTGTACCTGGGCTAGACTAGTAACAGGAAAGGCAGGAAACAAGCGCAAACACAGGCTTTTAAATCAGAAGGTTGAAAGAGATGGAAAAGCTTCCCAAACGGCTAATAAACTATATTTTCTGGGCCAGAAACCACTCCTTCTGTGGTAGATAGGTTACCTAGTGCTTACCACTCCCACTGATAAGCTAGAAGGCTTCTCTCCAACACAGAAGGGCTTGGGGGGGCTCAGAAGCTTACCAACAGTCCTGGATACAGCAAATCTGTATCTGGACTACACTAGTTATAGGAAAGGCGGGGACCAAATGCAAAACGGGTTTTTAACCAGAAAGTAGAAAGTGATGGAAAAACTGTCCAAACAGCCAATGAACTACAATTTCAGGGCCAAAACCCACTCTTCCCATGGTAGATAGGATACCTAGTGCTTACCACTCCCACTGATAAGCTAGAAGGCTTCCCTCCAACACTCAAACTGGTGGGACCTATACTGCATAAAAAATTACCGCTATGTGTTTTTTTTTCTCTTTATTGTTGCTGTATTTTTTAAATTTTAAGTGATGTTTTTGTCTGCTTTTTTAAAATGGCACTTTTCTGTGGTAAATGGTTGAGAGGTATTTCTCTCTCTCTGTCTTGTGTATGTATGAGAGAGATACCACTCAACCATTTAGCACAATAATTCTGGAAAAAGCCAAAAAATGGCTGTGTAAAGATTGAAAAATAGGGTCAATGTTTATGTATTACTCTTATAAACTTAGACTGGTGACAGCATAACAGATATTGGATTAGCATGCATTTTTTGAAGGGAATGAAATCTGAAACTTAAATGGTTGTCATTATTAACTTCAGTCCACAGTGATTTGCTGGAAAACCTCAAACTTTATGAGGAACAGACCAAAAATATGAGGTGAAAGTTTGGGAATTCTGCGAAAAACTTGACATTTGAGTGATATGGTATGTATGTATGAGCATGTATGAGGATGACTGGTGCTTTGACAATCTGATTTGAATTTTATCAGATGGCACAGATATTTTAACAACATACAACTATTCTGCAATAATAAGTATTGTTTTGTAATACTTCAATAATTGAAGTATTTTGGTTCCAGGATCATTTGTAACATTTTCTACTGAACTTTATAACAACAGCAAGTAACATACAGTATTTTTAAATAATTATGAAAAGTAGCAGAATGCAGCGCATTACTTTTCTGTCTTACATTTTTTTGGAGGATAATAAATACCATGCTCAAACTGTATTTCACTGACTGCATCTGAGAGAAGGGGGGTTCTAGGGAAGCTATGATATTCTGGACTGCACTTTATAGCAATAGAGGAGTAAAGTGTATATACCTCCTTCACAACACACACACAGACAGACACACACACACACACACACACACACACACACACACACACACACACACACACACACACACACACACACACACACACACTGAAACCTCCTTAACTATGGTGATGATTGCATTGCAGGGTTATAATGTTTTTAACTCTGTGGAATTTTGGCTTGAAATCCTCCTGTCCATCCACAGTGACATGACAGACACATGCACACAAACACACAGACACATGCACGCGCACACACACACACACACACACACACACACACACACACACACACACACACAAGGTTTATTTATATTAGTCACTTAGCAATGCTGCAGCTACTAGTTAATGATGACCACAGTTTGACAGCTTTTTTGCTAAACTGCAGCATCTGAGAGCTATTTTGACTATCATCAAAAGTCAAACTAGCTGCAAAACTGAGCCAAATTTATCTGGTTGTTTTGTTGTCAGGATTAGGAATACTTAAAAGAAGCTTTATGGTAGCATGATTTCAATCTGTAAGGAGTCGGTGTTATCTCTCTTTTTTTTTTTTTTTTTTTTACTTTGTGCAAAACAAATGGTCCAGTGTTTCTGAAGTTTTAACCAATCAGGTTTAAATATTCTGGAGGACTGTTTTCAAGTTACTTGTTAGAAAACACATTTAAACATTATCACAATTTCCTTTAGTGAGGCTGTATGACACTTTGTGGAAGATTAGTAGAGTCCAAAAAATGCCAAAAAGTACTATTCACAAAACAGGAAATTATTAGCATTTCACAAAAAAAAAAAAAAAAAAAAAAAAACAAAAACAAAAAACAGAAAGAATCCCTGCCTTTTTCTGTAATGACTAAGATCAGGGTCATCGGGGTCCATTGGACTTGTTTATGTAAATACTTAAAAAACAGACTAACAAACAGTAAATACGTACATTTGTGCATTCTTTACCCAAGTTAACTGATGACCACCTGAGACAGTATTTAAGAGTTATTGTCAATTTAAGTCATGTTAGGGACAGGACAGATTTTACTATCTGATTGTCCTTCTTTAATGGGCTTGTTAGCATGTGTGAGGAATGACAGTGACATAAACAGCTATCATGGCTTCAGAAATCAGATTATCTGCACACAAGTATACCTTTTACGACTGGTATGACTTTGTTAGTGTTCTGTATTTAAGTAGAGTAGCCTGTTCATTTTCTTTTATAAGTATGATGAACATTATTGTGAAAATGACTTTCGCTCCTGTGAGAACTGCAGCTTCGCTTACTTTGTTAACAAGAAAGAACTGACACTAACAGAGCTGAATGAAGTACTACTTTGTTGGAGATTTTGATGGAGAAATTTGATGGCCTCACCGTACTGTTTTAGTTCATGCCACCATGAGCTGGTTACTGTGTGATGTCTGGCATATTCTCAAAATAAGGGTGTTTAACAAAAGTATTACTTAATCATAACACCAACCTGAAGACTGAAGGAATGTGATGGGGACATGGATGTTTTCTGGAGATAAAGCAGTGATTTTAACAAGGGGATCCCTAAGGGTACTGAGGGAGGAAAAATAATGCAGTCTAAGTAAGTAATTAAGTGACAGAGAGCATACACTACTGAATAAAGAAAGGGCTTGATAGGACTAAAGTGACAGGTAGTAATCCAAACTCAACAAGACCTTTGCTCCAGTGCTCTTTGAAAAAGCATTTCTTATGCGATACCTGAGACAGATGTAATACTGGATGGATGGCCCTATGTCAGATTTCTATGTTTTTCTAGTAGAGGTGGTTGCTCAGAGAAAATATTTCTTATGCATTAAATAGCTAGTTGTGTAAACATTCCTTTAACTTCAGAGACTTGCAACATAGTTAATGGAGCAAATATAATTTTTTTATTATAGCAGAAAGACTGCAGGTCCTGTATCCTTGACTTTGACTTTGGCTTCAATTCTACTGGTCCTTCCATGAGTTTTTAAGTACAAGACATTATTCATGTTTTAGTCTAACTGATATACAACTCAGGTAAACTAAAGGTGGAAACTAGAACCAGAGCATAAAATGAATGTTTTCAAAGCTGTCATCAAGCAATGGTGGACCACCTTACATTTGGTGAGTGTTACAATTCTATGTAATGTTGCCAGAAGCACTGTAAGCAGGGTGATGCCACTCTCTTTAATGATGTGTGTTTGCTAGCAAATTATACAATACACATCTTGGAATTCTTATTGTCTACATGTTGAAGTCTTTTTGAAAGTTTACTTATTCTCAGTAGCTCACATGATCATAGCAGAGGTGAGAAATTGTGAACATTGAGAGTTCATTGACTCTGATGGGAAAAGTTGTACATATGTAATATTTATATACCTCCTCTGTCTGTGCATTTTTTCCTGTCCTATAAAGAGACAATAGTCTACTTCACTTCATCCAAGCACGTCATTTGTGATCCCATACCTCCACTTCTGAATTCCACTTTGATTTTTTTCTAGGACTGTGCACTACTGTTGTCACTGCCAGTGTGGGCCTCACTGTTCTCTTAGGTTACAAGTATGTACAAAAAATATAGTTTCTATACCAAGGCTCATCTCTGGCACAAATATACTGTATATCCAGACAGCTCTGTGTTAAGTGCTTAAAGTCCTGCTTGCACACAGGGGTCTGGGTGCTGTTGAGGCTGTGATGTGATACCAAGAATGAACCTCCTATTAACCAGGAGGCAGTGCTGCCTAATGTCATTTCCCCTTTCGCTGCAATGGGAGAGCTGAAGCTTTAACAGTTTAAGGTTCAATCATCAAAAATCACTCCAAGATGGTCTTTCCATACTGACGGCAATACAGAAACCTTGGCCAGTAGCAGTGCAAATGAAGCAAAACCTGTATCCCAGTGGTCCAGCTTTCAACACACACACACACACACACACACACACACACACACACACACACACACACACACACACACACACACACACACACACACACACACATTCCAGTAACCCAAAGACACATACAGACATGCACATATATTCCAGTAATCAGGCACTTACATTTTTCATTTATTTTCAGCTTTTTATTAGCACAAGCTCACATCAGTCTTGAAAGTCTGCTGATATAACCTTAACACTACAGTAGTTAGTTTCTAGGAAGTTTATTGGACCTAACCCTTAGGAACAAGTACTTCATGTTCAACAACTTGTTTTATAAGCTGACTACTGGAATAGCTATGGGGGCAGCCATGGCCAGATGTCTGGCCAATGTGGCCCTGGGAAAATGGTGGAGGAGGCAGTGTACCAAAGCCCCTATTTTGCATCGATAAAATGCTATCTCCATTTCATTGATGACATATTTATCATCTGGGAGGGGGATGAAGCTACACATTCCACTAGCTGCCTGAAATTCACAACCTATCACAGCAAGACCTCTGTCAGCTTTTTAGACATAACCATATCCAAGAACACTAAAAACAAATGCATCTCCAACAACCTGTTCAGAAAACCAACGAGGGTTAATATGCTGCTGCACAGTAAAAGCGTGCACCCCCAGATCACAAAGAGAAATGCTATAAAATCTCAGGGAATGAGAATTGTATGTGTCTCTAAAGAACTTAGAGATTTCATCAGCAATCTAATCAGTCTACACCAAAACTTCCTGCTTAGGAGGTACAGCAATGGAATACTAAATTCCATCCTCAACCCCATCAGAACTTTAAAAGAAGTAGAGGGCCCTATTTTGAGGCCCCCCCCCCCCCCAGGGAGACTGTTAGGACTCAACAGAAACCAACACAGAGATCCACAGGAGGACAAAAGAAAAAGAAGCATGGCTCTGACTTTTGCAGTAGATTGTAAAACAATTAGAAAAATCATGACTGACAACTGGGTACTGATTATGCACAATAAACAACTGAAAAAACTTCTAGGACCTCATCCTTGTTTTGTTTTTAAGAGAGCCAGGAGCAATAGGGACTGGGAAGAGTTCAAATTCAGACCAGAGGAGGACAACAGAGGTACTTACCCCTGTGGATCCCCTTTTTGCACTTACAGCAAACACATGAAGAGCAAGGACTACTTCTTTTGTCCAGTACTCAAGAGAAAAATCAACAGCACTTGTTCTGGTAATTGCAACACTGCTTTTGTGATATACCATGCACAACGTAATGGCTGCAGTAGTTTCTACATAGGGAAAATCAGAGTAGCACACCACCTGTCTGATATTAAACTCCAGATACTCAAAAATCAACTAGCAAAGCACTGACATGATTTCCCAGACCATGGAGGTTTCTACTTCCATATCCTGGGCAAGCTTACTATGGGTCCACCTGAAGGAAATAAAAATGTGATCCTTCAAAAAAATGGAGGTAAACTGGCAGATTAGGCTAGATGCCCACTACCATGATGGTCTGAACTCAAGTATTTCCATTAAAAGTGTGCTTGCACTCAATAAACCAAACCATAAATCGTACAGCTAAAAGACCTAACGTAGGATTTGGACATAAACTGTTAATTAACCACAACTGCTGCTGTTAATATGAAAAAGTCAATCAAGTGATTACATTTGTAAATCACTGCAAATGCATTAGCATGGTTTATCTAGTGAACTACTGACATGGAAAACAGGATGCATTCATTTTCTTTTTGTGATCTCTACATATGTACAAATCTAAAAAGTAACTGGGATGGGCTTGAAAGTGTTTTTTTTTTTACCTCATGATGAGCACAAATGTAAACGGAAACTTTCAGTTATTTGAATGTTTTTTCCTACTACTGATTTGAGACTTGGGGTTACATTTTCAGCCGCTCACATCATCTAACCCCACCCTGGGCGCCATGGTACTACCCGCTCTCTCAGGAGATTGGTTAACTGCCTCTCCACCTGATTTCTCCCAGTTTTTGCAGTCCTTTATCTTTATCTAGCCAGGCACAGAGCTAGCTAGCCTTCTTTTGTATTAACTTTACCACCTAGAACCCGAAGAGAGGAAGAATCTGAACAGAAGAGCCCTGACTTCATTATCTGGAACCTGGAGGGAGGAAGAATCTGAACAGAAGAGCCCTGAGTTCACTACCTGGAACCTGGAGGGAGGAACAATCTGAACAGAAGAGCCCTGACTTCACTACCTGGAACCTGGAGGGAGGAAGAATCTGAACAAGAGAGCCCTCAGTAACTCCTAGACTCAGGATGAAGCTTAACAATGAAGGCCCCAGACTGTAGTATCTTAAAACCATGCTCTGGGACCAACAACATTCTACCTCTCACTGCAGCTACCCCACAGTGACCAGGTACAGATACTGTAGCCACTGGGCCTGCAAACAAAATTTGCATAATCTGCAGTACCATAAAAATCATTGTTTCAGGGCACCACTCCACACTGCTATATTCTTTACACCATAGCCACAATTTGCCTGTGCTCAAAGCAGATCTGAAATTCTTATGTTTATTAAAAGTGTTTGTATACTCTACAGTTCAGCACTTGTTGTAATTTCATTTCATGGGCACAAAAAGCCCACACAAAAGGTTCTGAGGTCTCAGACCTTACTTACTTTTAACTTTTTTCCTCCTACATCCATGAGCTCTGTAAAAATGAGCACCGTGACTTGTTTTCCACTGTAAGCTATTTCTCTGGATGCATTTATTGTTCAAAAATAGGAATCACCTAGTGTAGCTTTAAGTAACTACCTCGCCTGCATATAAAAAGGTCTGTCTGCTTCAAGAGGAAGACGAATGGGGACCGGTCACATTAATCATGTATATGAGCCTCTTATAAGCAGGCGATGTAAACCTTTTTTCTATACAAGAGAATATTAGCATTTCATGTTATATGTCAGGAGATAATGAGACCAATAAAAGCCAGCACAGCCTCTCATATTACATGTCAGGAGATAATGAGACCAATAAAAGCCAGCACAGCCTCTCATATCACATGTCAGGAGATAATGAGACCAATAAAAGCCAGCACAGCCTCTCATATTACATGTCAGGAGATAATGAGACCAATAAAAGCCAGCACAGCCTCTCATATTACATGTCAGGAGATAATGAGACCAATAAAAGCCAGCGCAGCCTCTCATATTACATGTGACAGACTGGAAAAGGTTCTATAATAAAGATTTCATACTTGGCTCCAAGGAATATAGGCCCCAGAGCCACAGACACAGCCTCTAATTTTACGTGTTACAAAACAGAATAAAAGTCTGGAGATAGCCTTGTAAAAGCAAGCAATTTCAATAATCAAAGTGTAAACCACTCTATTTGATGGACCTGATGAAGCTTATGTGAAAGTGTTTTCTTAAATATAGGTCTATAGTTGTAGCTCATAGTGTGTTGTCATGTTTTGTTTGTTAAGAGTTAAAAAAAACCCTTTTAACTAAGAATGAAGTTCCACAGGCTACTGAGCTGGTAAACCCTCACAGGTCTCTCAGAATTAAGGGACTAAGCTCTAAGCTATGGGGTTGGCTCTTTGTTTTTCCATTTGTAAGATTTTCCTCCAATCAGCTCCCATGGATCCTCCCACCATCGTCTGTAACTGCCTTTAAATAACTGATCTGTTGAATGTAATGTATTAGAACAAGAACACTGGGCCATCTACCTACTTAACTGAATAAACTACTGAAAACTTCAACAAGATGTCTTTATTCTTCCCACAGGGAGGGTATCAGAGAGAGAGAGAGAGAGAGAGAGAGAGAAAGAGAGTCTCTTAGACATGCTAGCTAAAGTGATTTTATCTGGACTCTTCCTTTATACTCTGTTCTACAGATGTTGGTGATGATGGTGGTGATGGATCATATTATTTCATGAAGACTATGGCAGTGAAAGTAAACTGGTCAGCAGCAGATAAATATTCCTTAAAGTATGTTAAAGCAATCTGGCACTGATAGCAAGAAATGAAAATAAGGATGACAATATCTTAGATAACATACTGATAAATGTTTGAGTTTTCTACTCCTTATCCATGGTTGTTCCCGTTGCAAACAACATATGACATACTACCTTCATATTTAACCTATAAACAAAATAACAATCATAAAACATTCCTTGACTTTACCATTGAAAATTATGCTACAATAAATGACATAATTATGGAAATAGTCTGAGGTACTGTCCTCTGTGACCCAAATAAATTTGCTTAGGGTGACATCAATGAGTTCTATAGTATTAATTTTTGCATTCACAATTTACATATACAGGTAAATTAAAAAAATCTACCTGTGTCACAGAATTAATAATATATACAATAAAATATGTACTCATTAGTTTTCTAAAACTATCCTACTGTTAAAAAGTGACCCCAGATTAAAGGCAGATTCTAATTTCATATAGTCATCAAATCTTTCAGATCTAATTATTAACTCAGCTTAATTTTAGGGGCTGAAAACAATAATATGATATTCTTTAATTACATCAAGAAAACAGAAAGGGATAAATTGCGAATGCAACATGCTATCAATAACCAGCGATTAATTACCCAGCTAAAGGGCATTACAGATGTGCTTGTACACAAATTCCATGCACACTTCATAATAAATAAAGACATATGCCAAAGTGCTACAGAGACAGCAGACATCCCTACAATTTTAGACCCATCAGTCTGATCTGTACTCTATGCATAATTATGGAAATAGCCACAATGGAGTTTGTCCAAAAAGAAGACTTGAACCTACTTCTGTTAGGTATGAAACAGTGTGTTTTATTTTTAAGGTGCAATCTTGCCTTCTGAATCTTGTGGCAGTCTTTGAAGACGTAATAGTGATACTTGATAAGGCTTTTGACATTTTTCCACATATGATTATTAATTTATTTATATTTGTTTACTGTGAAAGTCCAACTGGGATAAAACCACTTTTCAGCAGAAGACTGAGGAGAAAAGCTCCCAATTTAACACTAGTTTTGACATATACATAAAATACAGTTATGTATATAAGATAGTTGAAAATAATTTAAAAAAATTAAACAATAATCCATAAGTGGTTTAATGGCTAAAACATCATTTTAACAATAGGGCAGAAGTCTGGTAAGGTTACTTATCTATCTCAAGGGGAGTTGCCACTGGTGTCACAAAGGGCTGTGCAAGTCCCCATTCATTTCTAGATTATTCTTCCATACAAAAAAAAACAGTGGGAAATAGGTTGTGGATATCCAGATATTCTGATGATTGCAAAATAGATAGCATGATTTCTTCAATAAGGTTGCTAAAGGTCTCAAAGATGGCCTACAACAACATATAACTGATGCAGTTGAAAAGACTTCACCTATAATGTCAATAGCTGTAACATCATGAAAGTGGTCAGAAAAGGCAAATTATGATTTAAAGACAAATGATCAAATTATAAAATAATGACAGTCATTAAAGATCTAAGGGCAATGATAAACATTACTTTAAATGTTTACCAGGGGGTATCTACTAAAGCTGGTAAATCATATTTTGTAATCAGTCTAGTTAAAATCACTTTAGACAGGTTATTGAACCACTTTATATCTCACTGATCTGACCCATTATTGAAGACAATGCTGCAATCTGTAGCCTGACCAGCTATTGAAGACAATGCTGCAATCTGTAGCCTTCAAGCCAGCAAAATGTCACTACTTGAAAAGGCACAATGATTCCTTATGAGAGAAATCACAGCGTCTGGAAACTTGAACTGCTCAGAGTGGCTTCAGGACTCTTCATTATATTCCGATTCTTAAATTTTACCTAAAGGAGACCTTTACCTAGCTGTTCTACTTGGAAGTCTATACCATTAAATTATACCCCAACCAACATATACCTTTTATAATAACTAATAAGGCACAGTAACATGTGGGATACATTTGGGTTGCATGGCTAGGCTTATAAAAGCCCAAGAGGTTGTTAGCCTAGTATATACCAATGAACCTATAAAACATGTGACAGACACATTATATTATGCTTTACAAGGTAATGCAGTAAGTCTCCCTTTACTATCAGAATAAGTCAGGTGATACTTTCCTTTCTTCGTTAAAGATAATCTTGATTTAGACATATATATGCACATGCTCACACCCACACACATTATCATATATATATATATATATATTTGTTGTTGTGTCTTTCGGCATTTCCCGGTTAGGGGTCGCCACAGCAGAACTCTGGTCCACTAACGATTGGTAGTTGATTTTTACGTGCTGAGTTACCAGCCCTGACGCACAACCTTCAACGAAGGTACGCCCATTCATGAATGTCATAATGCAGAAGACGCTTTAGCTGAGAATCGAACCGGACAGCATCTGACTCTGAGGCGACAATGCTACCGCAGCACCACCACCGCGGGTTTTATATATAGAGAGCGAGTTGTAAGTCATAAGATGATTTTGTTGGTGTTTAAGTGTGAGAATGAGAATATGAGTGAACACTTTATTTGGGCAAAGGAAAGTAGTACAAAAGTAAGGTGTGTGTGACTGTTTGCAGGTTAGGATTAAAAATGTGGGTGAGAATTAGTGAGTTTTGTGTGTGTACTTGGGGTGTTTATGTTTGAATGTCTGTATGGGTGTTTGTGGGTTACAGTAAGGGTTAAGCAAGGTGATTTTCTTTTTTTTTTTGGTTTTGTGTGTGCAGTGGTGTATGTGTGCTGTGACTGTCTTGTGCAGTATTACTATCAGGGAAAGGGTTTTTCATAAGGTAATGTGCACGGCTGAGTTTATGGACAGCAGGAGGAGGGGTATGTTTAGCATACATGAGTAAGGCAGGATCCCTGTCTATCCTTATCATGTGTGCTAACCCTAACCCTATCAGTATGTCAACCACCAAACCTGCACATTAACTTGTTGCCAAGAACCCTTTCCCTAATGGTGCCCGTATTAAGTCACAGTATGTCTGTAAGTACTGCGTTGTTTTCTTTTTTATGGTGAACAATTGCAAAGGAATGCATTTTCCTTTTGCTACTTGTGTAGAATTCTGTTTTGTTTTTATTTTCCTTTTTGTTTCATGATCACATTTTTAGCAGTATAAGCTATGAACTTCAGCTAGATTCAAATAGAAATTAGAGGGTATTGGATAGTTGATGATAAGTCCACGAGTGCGTGATATATCTTGTACCATGACTGGATGCATCTAAAATAGATGTCCAATGTATATTACTGTGCAGGATTTAAAACATTAACGCATACGTTGCTTTGGTCTAGGCAAGTCACTTTCAATTGCTTATGTCACTCAGACTGCTATATTAAGAATTGAATAATTATGTTTCCTTGGTAACCCAGCAGTAAAACTGGCAAGCATCAGCAATAACTCAATGTCCAGATATTGGCAAAATGAAAGGAAATAACTTTAGTATAATTTATTTTAAGGGCTGATTTTTATTTTACTTCTATTTCACTGTTTATATCACTCATACCCTTCCTATTGTCCAAAGCTGAAATGGTATGTATGCTGGGTAACAAAGCAGTAAAACTGAGTTACAGCATCAGTAACTAATCAGCTCAGTTCAATCTTCAAATGCATCCAGAAATGCATGTAAATTACTTAAAAAACAACTTGCTTTAAAGGCTGTTGCTATTTTATTTCTATGCCCTTTGTGATTTGTTCCTCACTAGCTGTACTTTCCAATCCCTTTGCCATAACTTTCATATTCACCATTAAAATCGCATTGTGCATTGTAAGGCACGTAAATATGGTCTTAGACTTAAGACTTCCAAAAGGAATTATAATTCCGTGTCTGCTGCTATGTTCTCCAACATGTTCCCTGCAAAATCAGCCAATGTTATAAAACAGGAAAATGGGATGCAGAATAATTATTTTTAAATGTATTAGGTACTGAAAAGTACAGAAATGTTATATCTGGATCATGCACATCCATACATTAACATGTTTACTTGTGAAACATACAATAAACACGTCCCTTTCCACAACAATGCATTGATTCAGTTTTCAATAAAAAAATGCATGTCAACGCACACACTTCCTAACAATTCATTACTCAGTAGCTGCTCAAACAATTTCAGTTGTTTTTGCGATTGGCATAACGGTTAAAAGCCTTGACGAGTGGATGGGTAACAGAAAGTACACCCCTGGGATCACTTCATTGGCTCTGCTTGATGACAGAGGCTCAGTTAATTAATCAATGGGGCGGCGAAAGCCGACACACTCTGGCTAGGCTTATAAATGCCCTCGGGCAGATAGCCTAGTACCTACCTATGAACCTATGAACCTCACAGACAAAAAGGACAGAGTGGGAGTGGTATAATGTTTAAGGTCTTTGCCTCATAGACACAAATTACAGGGTTTGATTCTGACGTCGACTTATTAGCTAGGCTTAAAATGGCCCTTTGTGGCAGTTAGCCTAGTACTCACCAATGAAAATATTTTATATTAGTTAGTTTTAGTTTATTTATTTACAGTTTGCTGACCTGGTTAGTCCCACTAGGCCAGTAACCTGTTTTCACAGGGGATATCAGAAAGTGTTACTATCAAGTGATTATGCTGGGTTTTTTTTTATTTGGAAATGCATTATGGGGCTAGAAACCTATATGAACCATGGACAGTAAAACGATACTGAAAAGAAATATACAGAGAATCATGGCATGTAATATGAGTATGGCAAGTGTGATTAAGCAGTATGTAGCTGTAACCCTAGTGTTGTATTTCCATATGTTATGGCATTTTATATATATTTTTAAATAAACAACCCTAACATCATATTGCTTCTGAGTCACATCAGAGAGCCCATGAGTAGCTGCTGCCAACTATTGAGTTTCATTGGCAAGTAGAGAATGGAAGAGATTTCCAAGCATTTCTTCTATATCACACACACACACACACACACACACACACACACACACACACACACACACACACACACACACACACACACACACATACACAGCCATACCTCTCAACCTGCAGATATTAAAATAGGAACAAAAGAGCTTTGAAAAGTCGGTGCATTCAGCTACAAATGTGGACATCTAATTAACAAAAAGTTTGAATTCCAAATAGTGCATAGCTCCTCCTTCTTCTAGTAGGAATGTGGGATACTACTCAGAAACGTATGCTTAAAAAACAGAGATTAACAAAAATGATGGAAAATATAAGCACATTATCAAAGAGACAGTACAAAATCTGTAGACTTTAATGAGCTTTATTGCAAAATCCTACCACACAAGGTAATTTATTTTTGCTTCACAAAAATGGATATATAAGACATGGGCCTGGCCCACTAGTATGTTGGTCATGTAGTATGATTTTCTGTGTATGAGACAGCTTAAAAAAATCACACGAATGTGATGAGGGAGGTTCAGAAAATTGTGTGAAAGCATAAGTCAAGTCTGAAAATTGGGACATCCAAAAATACAGACATCCTGTACAGGGATAAATCAGGCCTGAAAATAGGAGTACTCCTCCAAAACAGGAACAGCTGGGAGGTCTGAGCACACACACACACACACACACACACACACACACACACACACACACACACGCACACGCACACGCACACGCACACACACACACACACACACACACACACACACACACACACACACACACACACACACACCTAGGCATATTTATTTTTATCAGTCTGCCTGCCATATTTCTTTGGAAGGTGGGAGGAAACCAGACTACCTAGAGAAAACCTATGTAATAAATAGAGGAAACGCAGGCTCCATACAGAAAGCTCCCTAGTTGGGGACCAAACCAGCAAACCTTTTGCTGTGAGGCAATAAAATATAAAGCAAGGAGGGACCACTTAAACATTCTGTTTACAGCTACTGGATTATTTCAGAAAGACTCTTCACAGCTATAGTCATTATGGTTGATTTTGAGAAGGTACGTACCTGGATAACATGGGACTACATTCAGCTTTGAAAGGACTTCTATTTACCACAGACATTATTTAAGTTCTTCAAGTCCTGTATGCTAATCATTAGCATTATCCTTATCAGCAAAGAAATCCCCCCTCCTTTTCCACTTCTCAGAAAAAAAAAACAACAACAAAAAAAAACATGGATGTCTGCTGTCTCCTTCACTATTTATTTTGGCTTCCATATCTTTAGACCAACGGACAAGAGAAACCTGGGTCACACTGGTGAGGCAACATGAAGATGAAATAAAAATGCCATCATTAGAGAAGACTGCTTACTTCTTTTGGCAAATCAATTAACAGATATTATTAATTTAAGAAACTTTAAAACAGTGCTCTCGCATTTTGTTTCCACTATGAGTATTCAAAACTGAATGCAATGAGGATTGGAATCCCAGAAATACATTTGCAAAAAAAAAAAAAACTTTGCTGCATGGGACCAAACCCCTCTGCACTCCCCATGTGGGAGGCAAGCTACCCCACAGCCCCAAACTTACATACACCAAGTCCTCAATTGCGCCAACTCAAGGAAGGGAAAATTTCCAAGAAAAGTGCATCTCTGTCAGTAAAACTCACAGATGATTTCCTATGGAGGAACTCCAAGCACTGGTGGGTTGAACATCAGACAATTGAAGCTTGAGAGTTCAGTCTTTGTGTACCCTTAGACTACCCTCTCATTTCTAGGCTAAGAGTCAGTGCCTGCAAAATAGAATTTGTTCACTTTAATCAGTTGGCTTTGAGTCTTCAGAATACAAGCATTTTCTTTAAAATTAATATCTTTCCTTCTGTGATTCCTAGGCATGTTTTTATATGTCTATTAATAAAATGTTATAGCTGAATTATAAGACCCTATGGAAGCAATCATTTGTGGAAATACAATTTTGAGGAGGAGGGAGAATTCTTCTCTGAAAAAGTTTTTCTTCCTACACAGTTTATTAAATTGTAAAGTGCCTCCCAATCCCACCAATTATATATGACCAAAGAAGGCATAAACAGGGAATAGAAGATAGTATCAGATGGAGTACTTAAAGCAGGTATTCAGTCAGGTGGCTTTGGTCTTGATATCAGATGCAGTACTTAAAGCAGGTATTCAGTCAGGTGGCTTTGGTCTTGGTATCAGATGCACTACTTAAAGCAGGTATTCAGTCAGGTGGCTTTGGTCTTGGTATCAGATGGAGTACTTAAAGCAGGTATATGGTCAGGTGGCTTTGGTCTTGGTATCAGATACAGTACTTAAAGCAGGTATATGGTCAGGTGGCTTTGGTCTTGGTATCAGATGCAGTACTTAAAGCAGGTATTCAGTCAGGTGGCTTTGGTCTTGGTCTCCAAATACTCCAAAACACTTCTGTGCGCCAAAAAGAAATTTAATGAGTAAAGCCTTCAGGCTAACCACCCTTCATCAGTACATAACATTTAATTAATTCTAAAATCATTTAAGTAGGGACAACAGTTAAAACACATGATTCAGCTAGCCTAACAGAAACACCTTCCAATTACATATTAAAATACTACTTACTTACATAGAAAACTTAATTTTAACACTTAATACATTAATACATTCTATGTGTATATATATATATATATATATATATATATATATATATATATATATATATATATATATATATATATACATACATATATATATATATAGAAAAAATGCCATAAATATTCATATTTAAAATACCCAAACTTTCTAAAATGTAAAATATGTTATATAAAGCATTACTAAACATTAAAAAACTATATACATAAAAAATTAAATATTTTCTCTCTGCCTTTTAATTAATATCGGTTTTAGGCTAACTGTTACATTTAGACCTGGTTCTGCCTCAGCATCTAACCTAATAATCCATTCAAATTCTCTCATCTCTAACATGTTATTAATATCCCCTCCCCTCATACCTAAATTTACTTCACATATTAATTAAACCAATATTAATTAAAAGGCAGAGAGAAAATATTTAATTTTTTATGTATATAGCTTTTTAATGTTTAGTAATGCTTTATATAACATATTTTACATTTTAGAAAGTTTGGGTATTTTAAATATGAATATGTATGGCATTTTTTCTATATATATATATATATATATATATATATATATATATATATATATATATATATATATATATATATATATATATATATATATATATACATATATATATATATATATATATATATATATATACATAGAATACACATATAATGTATTAATGTATTAAGTGTTAAAATTAAGTTTTCTATGTAAGTAAGTAGTATTTTAATATGTAATTGGAAGGTGTTTCTGTTAGGCTGGCTGAATCATGTGTTTTAACTGTTGTCCCTACTTAAATGATTTTAGAATTAATTCAATGTTATGTACTGATGAAGGGTGGTTAGCCCGAAAGCTTTACTCATTAAATTTCTTTTTGGCGCACAGAAGTGTTTTGGAGTATTTGGAGAACTAGACCAGGACTTTGTTTGTTTTGTGTACTGTGTACTGTGTACTGATACTACTGTGAGCTTTGGATACAAGGGATCAACAGCCAGCAATTATTTATACTTCTTATTTGAAGACAATGAATATATCAGTGAAAGGTTTGCTTAAAAAAGTAACTAATCCTTTGTTACAGTCTTCTTATACTGCATGTTCACAAGTGGAAAATGCTGATAATGATGGAGGGGACTTTAAAAAGGCGTTATTGGCTTTAGAAAAGAAAGTTCAAACATACAAACACCTTCAATGGCAGCGACTGAGTTTTTGTGCTTATTTAGAGCTAGGCATAGTTCCACGTGGTTTGCGCATATTAAAAATGCCATCATACGGCAATACCTACATGGATTTACTTGGACAGTGGCAGCAACTCAATTTAGAGTTGAGTGCCAGTTATATGAAACTTATGAATAAATTTTTCGAGCCCATTGAAAAAGATTTAATAGAAGAAATTAATGGACTCGAGAATGATATTCTTGCTATGCCTTGCTTTGCGCAATGTAATGAACAATATAAAGCTTTCTTAGATCGTGTTCAGTCCTTGGATGTGAAGTTAGAATTGAAGAAGAAATCTAAACTACAGCATGATTTAAATGATTATAAGAATGGACATATTTTTTCTTGGCCGAGAAATGAAATTAAACGTGGACAGTCTATAAATTTGAATAAAACTGATAATAAAATACAAAACTTGGTCTCCGTCGGACTGGATCAGCTTGATACCTTTGAACAACAGCATGAACCTACACTAGCCAATCAAGAGAACTATATTCAAACTCCTATAAATGCAGCAACCAACCAACAGACCGCTTCTAAGGAAGGGGCGGAAATTGGTGAGGCTATCATACGGGATGCAGGAAATCCTTCATCTACTGCAATGAGCTTATATAAATCTAATGATAAAACAGTAGTGCATGTTTTAGAAAAAAGTAAACAAATCGAAATTTCTTCTTTTTTACCGTTCCAATTAAAGCAACCAGAAAAGGTTGCTGTTCAACAGACTGTACAAAGGGGCCATTTGCAGCAGAGAGATTCGTCGCAGCAGAGAATTATAAGAACGACACCGGCAACAAAAAGGAAGAACAGCAGCCCTGCTACGAACAGCAAAGCAGCACGTCAGTAAATGGAGAAATAAAAATAATGAAAGATACTGTAAATATATATAGCCTCATTTTAAATAATGAACAATTAGAACTGCTAAATAAAGGCATGAGATTCATACCTTATGCTCAAGACAGCATTGTGCAAGCAGTTATTGATGTAAGAACTTTTGCAAGGAATCTGAATTTAAAGCTGATATTCAAACAAACTCGGAATGAGACGCCAGTTTGTAAAAGACTAAGTACATTTATACCCCAATCCTATCCTGTTATTATTGCATTTACAAGTGTAGTAGAAAAAGAATTAAGACAGTTATACATGAGAACAAATAGAAAAAAATACTTCAATCTAACATACTTAGAATTTAAGGCATTGAAAGAATTACAACAAAATGATGATATAATTATAAAACAGGCAGATAAAGGGGGAGCTGTGGTTGTAATGGACAGGTGCAAGTATTTTGAGAATTTTAAAAGTATTTTAGCAGATCCAATGACTTTTAAAGAAATGACTGTCAGTGAAGTAAAAAAAATGTATAACAGATGTCAATATGGCAATTTAAGATTTGCAGTTAACTCAAGATATCACTATTGATCTTTTTAACTATTTTTCTGTACCTTGTCCGAGAATACCGCAGATATATGGTATTCCTAAAGTACATAAAAATTTGGAGAACCCCCCTCTTAGGCCAGTAGTGTCTGGTAATGGATGGGTGACAGAGCCCATCTCTAAATATTTACAAGTACAGCTTAATAAATATTTAGTGAAATGTCCAAGCATTATTAAAGACACTGAAAATTTTCTATCAGATTTATATGAATGGTATGAACTTAATAATGATAGAACATTTATGTTTGTAACATTAGATATTGTTTCTCTATTCACTGTGATTCCGAATGAATATGGGCAAGATGCAATAAGAAGTTTTCTTGGTTTAGAAACATGTATGCAAGCAAGGGAAATAGAAAATATTTGTGCTCTATTAGATGTTGTACTGACAAAAAATAGTTTTTTGTTTGACAAAAAGTTTTATTTGCAGCTTACTGGAATCGCAATGGGCACACCAGTAGCGAACACATATGCAAATTTGGTACTGCACCAATGGGAAAAGCAATTTATTCTAAGCAATTGTAATGTACTTAATGCTAAGATAAAGTTTTATAAAAGATTTGTGGATGATTGCTTTCTCATATGGGAGGGCACCAATGATGAATTAAGTAACTATATTGATTACTTAAATATGACAACAGACTTTTTAAAATTTAAAATGACTTCTTCTATAGGAGCTATAAACTTTTTGGATGTCCGACTTTATATTAAGCATGAAAGAATGCAAACAATGATTTATAAAAAATAAATGAATGCTAATAGCTATATTAGGAAAGACAGCATGCATGCAATGCACACCTTCAAAGGTGTGTTGAAAGCCCAGTTGATACGAGTTAGTAGATTGAACACAGAAGATGACAACTTTATATCTCAGGCAGAAGAGATGATACAAAACTTCTTAGGACTTGGCTATTCATTCCAAAATGTAAATGTAATATATGAAGAGATAAAAATGAAAAGAAATGGTGAATATAAACCTTTTTTTAGTAGTAATATGAGACAGTCAATAAGGACAGCAGATGAGAGAAAAGATGTACTTAGATATGTTACAACTTACAATGCTTTTACAAGGGATGTATGTAATATAATAGAAAGGAATTGGTTGATAATGCTAGCTATGCCAGAGGTAAAAGATATAATAGGAACAAGACCAACATTTTCTTTTAGAAATTTAGAAAATTTAAAACAAAAGTTATGTTTTAAAGATTTTAAAGAGAAAAAGATAAAACCCTTAAATAAGAGCTTAACACAGAAGTGCTATAACTGCACTTGTTGTACAGATATATATGATATATCAAATATATTTGAGCACCCTGTAACCAAGCAAAAATTTGAGTTTAAATGTCTGACTAACTGTAACACTTCTAGAGTAGTGTATTTAGCAACCTGTGTAAATTGCCCAGCATACTATGTAGGAAAGACAACAAGAAAATTTAAAGAACGTATTATAGAACATAAATCGGAAATTAGAAGGGGAATATTAACCAATGCACTCAGTAAACATATTGCTGAAAATGAGGGTCATATTTTTAAATTTAGAGTAATATGTGAAGTAAATTTAGGTATGAGGGGAGGGGATATTAATAACATGTTAGAGATGCGACAATTTGAATGGATTATTAGGTTAGATGCTGAGGCAGAACCAGGTCTAAATGTAACAGTTAGTCTAAAACCAATATTAATTAAAAGGCAGAGAGAAAATATTTAATTTTTTATGTATATAGTTTTTTAATGTTTAGTAATGCTTTATATAACATATTTTACATTTTAGAAAGTTTGGATATTTTAAATATGAATATTTATGGCATTTTATATATATATATATATATATATATATATATATATATATATATATATATACATAGAATGTATTAAGTGTTAAAATTAAGTTTTCTATGTAAGTAAGTAGTATTTTAATATGTAATTGGAAGGTGTTTCTGTTAGGCTGGCTGAATCATGTGGTTTAACTGTTGTCCCTACTTAAATGATTTTAGAATTAATTCAATGTTATGTACTGATGAAGGGTGGTTAGCCCGAAAGCTTTACTCATTACATTTCTTTTTGGCGCACAGAAGTGTTTTGGAGTATTTGGAGAACTAGACCAGGACTTTGTTTGTTTTGTGGCTTTGGTCTTGGTATCAGATACAGTACTTAAAGCAGGTATATGGTCAGGTGGCTTTGGTCTTGGTATCAGATGCAGTACTTAAAGCAGGTATTCAGTCAGGTGGCTTTGGTCTTGCAGATTTTGTGCAACATAGTCAAACCTTCCCTTTACAACACAGCCAGTTACATTGGTACAGAGGGATAAAGCCCTGACTATGTCCCTGGTGACCTGAGTTCAACTAATGACTTTGCTTTTTGGAGCTGGCATGGGGAAGGGAAAACTGACAATGTTACACCTATTCGTCTTTCTTACTTTGTTTGCTGGAAGAGTTCAGGCAGTGTGCAGCATGGAGAAACTCTTCTCAGTAGCCCTAGTGGAGACCAGAACACAGAGAAGAACTGTGATAGGTAGGGAATCAGGACTTGGCAGGTGTTGCTACCTTAAGACGGAGTAGGAATTTTCACTGCATGCAGTGGCCTATTGATGATTGTCATCAGACAGGTGTAGGGCTTCCACCTTCAGTACATTAGTCACAGAGACACCTGCAGTGTGGTAACTACTCTCCAGCCCTTCCAGTCCATGATCAGTGGGACTGGCCTCAGCTTTCACTGTCTACTGAATGAGAAATACAACTGGGTCTGGTCTCTATGTGTAGGACATTGCAGACTCCTTGCAATTCTAAGAGAAATAATAGTCACTTGCCCCAAGGTGGTGGCGTACCTCAGGATGATTTCGGCTGTAAGGGGAATGAAGTCAGTGGTGGTTCAACTCAAGCATGCTCAAGGTTGCTAAGTAGAAGAAAACAAGGGCTGATATCACAGAAGAACCTACAGGAAAACAGCCTTCATTTTCCAACATGTATTTCAGTTAAGACACATTCCCCTTATGAGATAAAACAGAGGCATCATTACTATCCCACTACTGTTTTGTAGTCATCACTTGGCTCAGCCCAAAATTACACCCTTCTATTCAGCAATGGTGCACATTAGAATGCATACAGAAGGTGATTATATATGTAAACAAAATTACTGGTGAGGAACACATCCTCGGCAGTGACATCCTCATATAGAATCATCTAGATTTGACAATTTATGGATAATGAGTGATAGGAACTTTGGAATAATAAGGGTATTATGACATTTATAGAGAATTAGAACAGCATGCTGAGGGAGAAGTTACATGTGTAACTCTTGATTATCTAACAACGATGGAAAAACTACCTGAAGAGGAAAGAGATTGATAGTTCAGCTGAGTCACGTATACAGAAACTCAACAGATAAAGACATGCATCAGAATGCTGTTTGTCAGTACTGGATATAGGTTCTCAGGTTAGTACTAGGCTAACTGCCCGTGTGGGCCATTTTCAGCCTTGCCAATTACCCCATGTGAGAATCAAACCCTGCACCTTATGCTTGTAAGATAAACACCTTAACCATTATGCCAACCTCCTGGCCAAGGATTTGTAAAACACTCTAATACTTTAAAAGCAACAATGTTGCCTAATTTGCTGACTTTGGACTAGTACCCAGTCTATCTGATACTCATTCAGCATTATGCATATTTCTTAACCAGGCATGGTTAAGCAGTGGCAGACAGGGCAACAGAGCAGCAGAAGGAAATTATTATGTGGCTAATGAAGTCACCAGGATTTATTTACCTGCATACAATGAAGGATTAGGGCACTCAGTTTACTTGGATTGGCAGGACTGCTCTGCTATATCCCCAAATAACCTGCATACATTTTGTCAGTGTGAAGCTGTTCAGTGTGTTTGGAAGCAGTTCTACTTTTAGTTTCACAAGGAGTGAAAACTAAAGTTCACAATCCAAAGAGTGTGGTATTACAATGAATGTAATATTTTTATGCAGGAATATTCCAGGGTTTTCATTAGAAAGCCTCACTGAATTGTCTTTGCCATACCATTGACTACTGTGCAAGAAAAGCATTGTTTCTGGTTTGTAGTGTTCAGTTTTTATCTTGTTTGACTGCACTGGGTATTCCTATTACAATATATAATTTAACATCTTTTTCCCTTGGATACTAAAAGTTCTGGTCAGAAGAGAGACGAAAACTTGTGTCTACTGGTGATTCATAAGAACTAAGAAGAGGTTAATTGCCTGGGGAACTGTGGGAGGAGTTGCAAATGGATATATATAGCCTCATTTTAAATATATATATATTCCGAGGTGTTGCTCAAAAAAAGTTCAGCTGAACTTCCTGCCATAGAATAGACTGCTGTGAGGGAAACATTTTCCACCTTTTAACTATCTTAGGTTGTTAAACCCAGTGGCATTGGACTTATCTGTCCATTATGCCAATCTGACCGCAACATTTCCTTCCAGTCTTCTTCCATTGGCTGTTGTTAGTAAACACAAAATGCTATTCTGTGAAAACCATCCCCTTTAAGTGGATTCCATTACTCTGTTATTGTGTTGCATTCACACAGTACACTGATTTCCCGCAGATAATTACAGGCATAAGCAGTTAACCTCAGAGAAAATCTTGGTCAAATTTTGAATGGTCAGGGATAGAGCCATGACTGCAACTTACATGACTGAACGTTAATTATATCTATTAATGGGCAGATCTAGAGCTTGACAGAGCAAGCAGGTGAGGACTAGCATGTATATCCTTGGGGGAGGGTGGGGCAGAGAGGGACACATGCTTTCTGCATGTAGCTTTAGAGGAGGGATAAGACAGAGTACATATTCTGACAGCAGGCTTTCAGCTCACTCTGCTATCATATTGTGGTAGTGGTTATGAGTGAATGAGCGAGAGGGCACACTCATGGAAGAGGGCATTGTTGGTCCTCACAGCGATATGGGTAGCCTCTTCCCTCACCTATAGAGAAAACATTCAGGCTAAATATTAAAATAAAAGCTCTTACTGTTGGGATATTGGTGAGACCACAAGTTTTAGGGGATGATGGCACCTCCAGATGGCTCTCATCCTATTGGATCTAAAAGACAAGGTGGTACACCACACGGTGAAATGAATGGGTCAATGCCAACTGGGAGAGTATCAATGATCCACCTGGTGGGGAGGGGGGCTCACATAGAAAGTTAATTGGTGCTCTTTGCAGTTGTGACAGATTTGCTTTTACATTTCATATAATCAACCACCACTATCGCTCTGACTTTGGATCTGTACTGTGATTATTTTCTATTAGGTGATCTCCACGTAATTAGTTGACCTCAAAAAACACTACTCACCACAAAATCCCAGCCTGCTTTAGTCTTCTCCTTAGCTGGCCTATCAGCACTGAGTTTTCTGAGGCAGTGTAGCCAATGCTTCATGCTTCTTTTTCTAACACATACTAGTTCCACCTGTGACAGATGCACCTTTTTATCTAAATTGGAGGCTAGTCTCTCCGTCAGACTCACAGTCAATAAACAGAGTCAAAAACAGGTGCTACATTAGCAAAGGAGAGAGTGACAGCCAGCTGTGCCTCTGGTGCTAGGATCAGAGATGCCACTAGGGCCTTTAGGTCTCTTCACCACACTAGATATGATTATGACCTTGTAGATGCCCATGCAGATATAAATAGTCTTAGGCATTCCACACCACTGGAGATGTAAAGAGACATTGTTGAGCTCTCCACTCATATCTTCAGAAAAAGCAATGTCTTTGCATTAAGTAGCATTCTTCACCCACTACGACGCCTGCATTTATGGATAAAATAATTGACTTTAATAATTGGCCAAGTAAATTTGTATAATTCTTGGAAGACTCAATTTGGTTCTGCATGGGATGAAAATGACAACAGCCCCCCAGCACACACACACACATACATACACACACACACACACACACACACACACACACACACACACACACACACACACACACACACACACACACACACACACACACACACACACACACACACACACACACACACACACACACACACACACACACACACACACACACACACACACAGATACACACTCATTACATGAAATAGCCAACAATTCTAATCCCATGGTTTTTGCATATTGGCTATAATTTTTGCTACCCCATAGTACATTTTTTAAGCAGAGTTCACCTGATGGAAATTCCAATGTAAAAAATTCCAACTGGGCTAATATCAAGAAGACACAGCTAAATTCCAGAAGCCTAAAAAAACATAATGACTGAGCTTGTGGCCTTCTTTACCCTCAGATACATCAGCACTGCATTTACATAATTGCAGAAACCTGGTTCCAGTGTAGTGATGTGTCTCTTTATTACAGGCTACAACACATATGCATTTAGAGCAACGGCAACTGTAGATAAGTATTTGTATTTATACATAACGCCATTATATCTTACCAGCTTCCATATGGTATCAAGCTGACAAATGAATGAAGTCCTCATCACACTCAGTGGAATGATTCCATTTTATACTTCTTTCGTATGAAAGCAGACATCAAGCTAATTCATATGTTGATGACTGCAAACTGGGGGTAATTACCATTTCTTATTCTGATACTCAAATTCATCAGCAAGGCTAGACCAAACAAATGTTTGGTGTGTTATCCTCAAGCTTAGCCTCATTGCTAAGAAATGCAGTATCAATTCCTTTGATAAACTTGCCATCACCACTATTTACAATATAGGTAGCATTCCACTTAAATTTGATCTAGTCATCAGAAGTTACTGTCCAGCTTTATTCCTCTCTTATTAGTCCATTATTGAACATAATGTTTCCTTTAACAAGTACCTCACTAAGAATGCAAACCAACTCGAGATACCTCAATGTTTCCATACCAACTCAGACTAAAAGTCCTACCCTTCTACTTTTTCTTGAATATACCCCTAAGGAGTGATCTATGTTTAGCCAATAAATGACTACTTCACTTAAACAGAATTGGGAGTAAAGCAAGTGCCCAGTCTAGAGACCTAAACTTAACAGCTGTCATGTCAGATACCTAACCTAATGAATCTTCCATTTCTGGAACAGGCTTCCCTTACACATCAGGCAGGGATCTTCCCTTTCAACCTTTAAAGTCAGTCTGGATAACTGGATGGGTGATTGGAAATATTCACCTTGGATATGTAGGGATAATGTACTAAATGGGGGACACTAATAGTCTTCCACCAATATTTGGTGATAGAACTGAGTTTGTTCATGGTTCTTTGGCTGCAAACTTAGTAAGGACCTATGAACCTATAAATCTATACTGTTGTGTTGTCAACCTTAGCAAAATGGTTGTACTGACCAGCCACATTTTGTAGGCTATTTATTGCATGCAGTGGAAAACCCCTTACTTTAAAGTGCCAACTGCAGAATATAGTGTTTGATTTGGTAATCACAGGGGATAGACAGATTCTGAATGATGCGAGATTTTAAGAAGTTTGTACTTACTGCATTTAACTTCAGTGGAAGTGATAGCTAGTGTCCTAACCTAGAATGGTTTCTCTACAAAAGGTAGAGAATAAAGTTCAGAAGTTTGCAGGATGCAGATCATACTTAATTGAGCTGCATTACCTCTGTTGCTGTTTTTCATTCATAATATTTGCCAGTACTGTTTCTGTTACAGCATTAAATAACAGTCACAGTTTTTTAGTTTTCACTTTTCTCTGTGGTTGTGCAACAATGCAATTAGCATATTTAAGCAAAGAGGTCGTCAGAGTAAAGCATACATGCAGAAGTGCAGTGGGGTTTATTCCCACGTGCATTTTTTTGTCCAAATAAAGCTTTGATTGGTTGGGTTTGTCTGATTGCAGCTTCATTCAGAGGAGTTTCAACATTTCACATGGAACCACCTCAACCAGCTGAAAAATTAAGCTATGCCAATATTTTCTATATTTTATTTTAAGCTCTGCTTTTTCTTATAATAGCAGTAGCAGTTTGTGGCATAACATATAGGTGGTGTAGGTGATGGAAGAGCAGAAGACTGTTAGTTATATTCCCACTGCAGGTTATTGGATTAGTTTCTCAAATTGCTGATGAGTGTAACAGTACAAAGTGCAGCCAAGGGAGCTTGCTGTATTTTTTGCAGGGGGTGGTGCAAACTCAGAGCCCTCCCCAACTCAGCCCCTTCCATGCAGCCATTCCACTGTCCCATTACTTGGCTATTTCTCCCCAGTTGCCATAAACGTTCAAAACTCTCAATGTACATACTGTTTTATGCTTTACTTAGACAGATATTTGGATTTAATTTACAACTTTTATTTCAACTATTATAGCACAAACACTGATAGACATTTGATAAACAAAGCAATAGTCTTACAATGAAAACTGACAGCATTAAAACCTTTCTACCTTTGAAACTCACATTCACTGAAACAGCATTTAAATCCACATTCAAAGAAAATGCAGCTGGCCAGTGGCAAGTTAAGTTCACATTTAGGCTGTTTTCAAATCATAGGCCCCTTGCACACATTTTTATGACCACTCAAAAGTTCTTTGATTCACCTTCCTGATTGTATTAATTATAATATATAATAAATGAATTATATCTTTTGTATAATAGCTTCATAGGTAGGTACTAGGCTATTGGCCCTAGGGCCTATATAAGGCTAGTCAAAAAGGTATCCTAGCTTTCACCACCCAAGAAAATTATTTTCCTGTGCCCCTGTCGAGCAGAGCCACAGAAGTGATCCCCGAGGTGAATTTTCTGTTTCCGATCCAATCATCAAGATTTTTCTTGAAGAGTGCTAATGAGGAGCTTTGTTTGATATAGATAGGTAGTTTGTTCCAGAGTATGGGAAGTTTCTGGGACAGTAATCTATCCCTCCAGCATGTTCTGTTTATTGTGGTAACAAGGTTTAGGTCCCTAGAGCGTGTAGCTCGGAGGGATTGGGATTTTTTTAAGTGGAACATGTCCAACAGCTCTGGGTTTGACATAGCTTTGTATGTTAGGCAGAGATCACCTCTGAGTAGGCGATATGCAACGGAGTAAAGCTGGAGTTTTTTGGGATGGTCTGTGAAGGGTATCAGTTTGAGGCCAGTAATCCTCTTTGTGAGGCCTTTCCAGTTGTTGTAGATGTCTTGTGAGGTACATACCAAAAGGGGCATTGTACTCTATAATGGGTCTAATGAGTGACGAGTAGAGGGGAACAATGACCTCTTTTTTCCTGGATGAGAAACCTTTTGTGATGAGGTGTGCCACGTAGAAGGATTTCCTGACTACTGTGGCAATGTGATTATCAAAGGAGAGACTATTGTCCACCTGTGTCCCAAGGTCTCTTATCATACTTTTGGTGTTAAGTAGACTACCGCCAATGTGGTAGTACATGGGTACAGAGTTTTTACCAAAGGGGAAGACAATGCACTTTTTGGCATTGAGCTTGAGGCCATGGCTTTGACACCAGGTATCTATCTCAGTGAGGCCCTTTTGTAGGATGTCCACATCATTAGGAGTTTTGATTATGGCTCATAGTTTGCAGTCATCTGTGAACTTCATTAGCCAAAGACCTTCTGTGTTAGCCTGTACTTAAGAGAAGTAGATACCAAACAGGAGAAGACTGAGGACTGAACCCTGTGGCACTGCACTTGTCACTGGTCTGAAATCGGATTTGGAGTCTGTTACTTTCACAGTGTGGGTTCTGTCAGTGAGCCAGCTGGCAACCCATCTTGTGACATAGGGATTTATATCTAGTTTAGTGAGTTTATCTATAATTCCAGAGTGGGGGATGGTGTTGAAAGCCTTGGTGAGATCTAGATAGGCTGTGTGAACCGCCTTGCCCTCGTCTATGGCTTTGGTGACTGCTTAAAAGATGTCTGTCAGGTTGAGGAAACATGATCTGCCTTTTACAAACCCGAACTGGGTGGGGGTCCAGAATTTGGAGATTACTAATGTCTTTTTTTATAAGTTCCATGATGATACATTCCATGGTCTTGCAGACCAGGCTCATAAGGCTAATGGGGGGGGGGTAGTTCCCAGGTTCCGTGATGGCTCCACCAATGTGCGACATCCAGCAGGCACAAAGCCTGAGGTGAGGATATTATTGAACACGGTAGGTGCCAGTTCATTCAGTAGTTCATGTAGAATGCAGCCCAGGATGCTGTCAGGTCCCATGGATTGCTGTGTTCTTGGCTTTGGAGAGTGTGTTTTTTACCTGTGCAGCCATGATTACAGGAACTTTGCATTCTTCTGGTATAGAGATGGGCCCTTTAGGGGGTGAGAGGGGGGTAAAGTTAGCACTGAACCTATCTGCCAGGATGTTGGAAATATCGGTTGGTTCTGTATATTTAGTCCAAACCAAGAAGTAGATGCAGACCATAAGAAGTCACTAAAAACAAAATGAATGGTCCGGGCACACTGACATCAGCTACAAATAAATAATTTTATTGTAACAACTCGTACACAAGCACTTTCACCCTGACTAAATGCGGGGCTTTATCAAGTGGCTTGATAAAGCCCTGCATTTAGTCAGGGTGAAAGCGCTTGTGTACGAGTTGTTACAATAAAATTATTTATTTGTAGCTTACTTCAGTGTGCCCGTACCATTCATTTCTGTATATTTAGTGCTATTATGCTGCAACTCAAGCAGATCTGAGTGTTGCCATTGAGATTCTTGACATAGCTATAGAATGCTTTGTGGTTGTCTTTAGAATCAGTGGCAATTTTGTTTTTATAACTAGCTTTGGAGGATTTTATGAGGGATCTCAGCTTCTTACTGAGGCTGACCAGGGAATTCCTCCAATCATGGGATTTTACGCTTTTTTGCAACAGTTTCTTTCTTCTGTTGTAGAGTTTGTTTATGACAGAGGACCACCAAATTGGCTTCCTTTTTTTGGAGGATAGCATCTTGGTTCTGTTAGGGATAGCACAATCCATGCACTCATGTAAGTACTTATAAAGTGCATTTGTGTAGGATTCAACAGTCGTACCTCTATTGTCCATCTGCATGGGTGTCATGAAGTTTGCCACTTCTGTCATAAGAAGCATGAAGTTGGTTTTGGAGACATTTTTTACAGTGGTTTCCCTAATGGAGGGTGGGGGCAGGATGTGAATGTCTAGGGTGATTAGCTTGTGGTCGGATCTGACCAATGAGGAATTGACCTCTGGTGTGGAACACTGGTCACCCATGTTGGTAATGACCAGGTCTAGGATACTGCTGACTTTGGTGGGATGGTGAATAAGTTGATTCGAGGCATTGGAATTTATGATTTCCAGAAAACGTTGAGCAAAAGAGTTGGTGCACGAGTAGTTTTCCCAGTTAATGGTGGGGTAGTTGAAATCGCCCATTATTAGGGTGTTGGGTTGTACCCTAATATTTTCCAGTTTATCAAGAAATGAGGACTGGGAATCCTGGGGTATGGTGGGGGATCTGTAGCAAGATACAATTTGAATTGTGGTCTTGCCCAGAGTTAGTTGCATTTGGATAATCTCAGATGCATTATGCTGAGCAACTAGCCTGGAGGTGTGCATATCCTTAATGAATATGGACACGCTTCCGCCTTTAGTGTTTCGGTCCAGGTTAGGTGGCTGAAAGGTGTGGTATGAATTATAGCCTGGTAATGCAGGGGTACTCTCTGGAGCCTTGAACCAGGTCTCTGTCACTGCACAGATGTCAATGTTCTCCATTTTAAGGAGTGCCTCGAGTGAGTGTATTTTGAGGTTTAGACTTCTAGCATTGAGTAGCATTACCCTCAGATTTTGCTCAAGCAATACAGCATCACTTGTTAGAGTGTGTTTTAAATTTATAGTTTTGAACATTTTTTCAGTAAGCAGTGAAACAAAACATATGAACCAATAATGAAAAATTGCCCAGTTCAGAACATTTCAACCATAAAAGGCCACTCAAACGTCTGTAATTACAATCCAACAATATCAGTTAATACGTACAATCTCTGCAGAAGTAAAAGTCATCTGAATAATTCCGATTTAAAGAGATCTGAAACTAACGAAGAGATTGTTGCTAGAAAACAACTTTATATTTCAGTGTTTCATCTACAAATTCATTGCCTGCTGCCCTTGAAGAATAAATTGCCTATGTTACATTAAAAAAGTGGTGAGCTGGTATATTGTAATAGGGAATCAGTGGCAAGCTGAAAAACAGGTTCATAGTTACTAGGCATCTCATCCAAAGGAGGACATACTCAGTATTGCAGCACCCCACCCTCTTAAAACACAAATCTACATGCTGTGGGAGTAGAACCTACAGCCCGCTACATCAAGATACAAGTATGCTACCTGTTGTGCTACTAACACTGCTTTAAAATTTTATACCACAATAGAGATACCATTAGCTGAACAAAACAGTTGCCCATTTTAAGCAGACTTAGCATGAGCAGCAGTAAACTTCTCTTCCCTTGAAGCTCACAATTCTTTGAAAATGCACTGGAAAATAAATTTCACCTACTAAATCCAATTAGGGCATTTCACTCTGTCTCACACACCACACACACATACACACACACACACACACACACACACACACACACACACACACACACACACTCACACCTCAACCTCTTAGTGCAAGGAATCTGGACAAAGGCTAAAATACATAAGGACAGATTATAAATATTGTTCTCACGAACTTAGAAATTTGCTAGAATAACAGGATTTGTGTAATATGCATTTTCCTAAAGGATATGACATCTAAAACTCAAATGTCTGTCATTCTGTCATTATTTAGCAACTTCAATCCTTTGTGAGAGGAATATGCAGCAAAAATCTGGACATTCTGAAAAAACTTGGACAGTTGAGAGGTATGCTACCTCCCTCTTATGCATACACACACACACACACACACACACACACACACACACACACACACACACACACACACACACACACACACACACAAACACCCATACCTCTCAGTCTCTTAGCACAAGAAATCTGGACAACGCTTGTTATAATATTGGGGAAAAATGCCCAAAATTAGGGAAACATTTAGAAAGTTGCTAGAATAACAGGATTTGTGTGAGAATGTATTTTTATGAAGGATATGAAGTATGGAACTTTAATGACTGTCATTATTTAGTAACTTTAATCTTTAGCTCATCCCAGTGATTTGTCAAAAAAAAAAACAGAATTTTTATAAGGAACAGACCAAAAATATAAGGCAAAAACTGGACATTCTGTAAACGTCTGTACAGTTGAAAGGTATGAATACACACCCACCTCCTTAGAAAGTGGATAGAGCAACATATTTGCATTAGTATGCATTTTCTGAAGGATATGAACTCTAAAGCTCAAATGTCTGCCATTATTTTCTGATTTCAGCCCTCAATGATTTGCTGAAAAAACACGATTTTATGAGAAACAAACTAAAAATATTGAGGCAAAAATCTAGATAATTGCGAGTTATGAACCCTTCCCCCCTTACACACACCCCTACATCTCTCTTACTTACACACACACACACACACACACACACACACACACACACACACACACACACACACACACACACACACACACATGCACAGACACACACCCCTACCTTTACCTATTTACTTCTTACATGCACGCATACACACCCCTACCTACCTACCTACTTTTTACATCCACACACCCCTACCTACCTATTTCTTTCACACACACATGCACACACCTAACTTTCACTTGTACAGCCATCTGCAGTTGAAACATCTTCTAAAATTCAAATTCCGCAGAGGCGCAGAAGATGAAGACATAAACCAGTGGTCACACAAATGCAGAATATGAAAACAAGTCCCAAACACCTGTTGCGTCTGTGTGACTGTACTCAAAGGGCATTCTTAAAGAAGAATGCCCTTAAAAAACAACATAGTTTTTTTTTAATTAAAAGAAAATTAATCTCCTGGCTAGCTGGTTCCAGGGGGGTACAAGTGCACCCCCTTGCACCTGCCTGCAGACACCTTTGAGTGCAGCACTCTTGAATGATGTGCATTTTAGATGAGATGTTAAAATGAGGTCCTATCTGAACTGGTGGTAGCTCAACTGGATGTAAAAGATTCCATGATATTTATAAGAAAACAATAGAGGTTGCTTTATTTATATATACACATTGTTTATATATTCTACATTATTTATGGTATTTACATATTTTGATATAAAATGCATATTACACCAATCTTGTTATTCTAGCAAATTTCTAAGTTCGTGAGAGCAATATTTATATCCATTCTAATCCCATAATTTTCATAATTTATTCATCAGTAATATAACACAAATCTACATGCTGTGGGAGTAGAACCTAGAGCCCGCTACATCAAGATACAAGCATGCTACCTGCTGTGCTACTAACACTGCTTTAAAATTTTATACCACAATAGAGATACCATTAGCTGAACAAAACAGTTGCACATTTTAAGCAGACTTAGCATGAGCAGCAGTAAACTTCTTTTCAGAATGTCCAGATTTTTGCTGCATATTCCTCTCACAAAGGATTGAAGTTGCTAAATAATGACAGAATGACAGACATCTGAGTTTTAGATGTCATATCCTTTAGGAAAATGCATATTACACAAATCCTGTTATTCTAGCAAATTTCTAAGTTCGTGAGAGCAATATTTATATCCATTCGAATCCCATAATTTTCATAATTTATTCATCAGTAATATAACACAAGTTTTGTAAATACTTCTTCCACTCGCATTTCCTTAGTTTGCATCTAGCCTCCCCATTGCTTTTTTCCACAACCATTTTCTTATTTCTGAAAATACATCTTTGCCCTTTCTGTTTTTGTTATACAGTAGTACTTTATATCTTCTTTTCCACAGTACCCAGATTGTAACAAATATTTTATCCCATTTATCAATTTCCTTCATCCTTCCTTTTTCATATTTACCATACAGTATTATTTCCATATTCAATTACTTGCAACGTTCCCAACTACATACATTTTAAAACATCCCCCAAAAGACTTATTCATTTTACATTCTAAAAAAATTATGTTTTGCAGGTTCATCTAAGTTGCATGATAGCAAATTCTTTTTTCTATTGCTTTGTATTTCATATTTCTCTTAACAGGTATATTTTTACAAAATTATCTACAAAAAGTCTCCACCTTCATAGAAATAGTCAAACCTTTTCTCTCTTCCTTTGATTGCATTTCTATCATCATCTTCTGAGAATCACTCCATGGATATATAAGAAAACGTCATACATATTTTTTCATACAACTTATTCCTTTTCTCCCTACATTCATCGTTTTTTTTTTAATTTCTAAAACTTTACCTTATTTACACAATTTCTTTCCATAATCTCTTTGTCATCCCTTCTATTCCTTTTTAGTAGTTTCCATGTCTCTGTATGCCTCTCATATAAATATTTTCACATAGTCTTCCTGTTTTTCATGCTACCAATAACCCAAAACAGGTGCATTGATGCTATAAAAACAGGATTTTTCAGACTTAATCCCACTTCTTTTTTATTGTATATTATTTTTCTTTGACTAGGATTCAGTATTGAACCCTTTATAAAACTGAACAACATTTCTAGTAATTCCTTTTTTATTTTTCCTGGAAACATATGAACTCCCCAACATGAGTAAGTTTACCCAGTATGTATGTATGTATTTAACATATTCACCTTTTAATAATGTGATTATTTTAAACTTTTCCATCATGCAAGTAATTTAGTTTTATTTCTTTCAGTTTCACTTTCCACTGATTCAATATATTTTTATATTCATCAGACTTAACCTGTAATATATTCATTTCCTTCCTATTATCATAAATTCCATTCAACTTCTTTATTTCACCAAATCCTTTACTTTTTCCTTTATTCAGTCTTAAACCTGCGTTTTTGTAATAACTCTTCAATTCTTATAACACTTTCATTAAACAACTCACTAATTCTATTTTTTTGTTTTGCTACTATAAGCAAATCACCTGCATAAGACAGGCATACTAGTATCTCAATTTCCTTTGACATCTTCTAACATACTTCATACATTTCTCATATAAAAATGTGAATAATTGCATTCATTACTAGAACAAAAATAGACATACTTAAGGGACACCCCTGTTTAACTCTCCTTCTTACTCTCACCTGTTTTCCCATATATCCATTTATTACTTTCACCCATAAAACTTCATAACAAGTTTTTATAAATTCCACTATTTTTTACTTATTCCATATGCTTCTAAAATTTCCCACAATCTCATGACTTATCAAATACTTGCTCTGCATCACACCCAATCATAGCTCATGAATTCTCTGTCAAGATCATAGTTCAGAGGTTCATAGCTAAGTACTAGGCTATCTGCCCAAGGGCATCTAGAAGCCTAGCCAGAATGTGTTGGCTTTTGTCATCCCCTTAGATTAGTTCCCTGTGTCTCTGACCAGCAGAGCCATTAGTTCCCTGTGCCACTGTCCAGCAGAGCCACTGCAGTGATCCCGGGGTAAATCTTCTGTTTCCCATCCACTTGTCAATGCTTCTCTTGAAGAGTGTTAGTGAGGGGCTCTGCCTAATGTAGATTGGAATCCTGTTCCAAAGCATGGGGAGTCTCTGGGACAGGAATCTATCCCTCCAGCACGTTCTATTTACCATTGTGGTGAGGTTTAGATCCCTAGAGTGTGTGGCTCTCGGGGAATTGTTTTTTTTTAGGTGGAGCATGTCCATCAATTCTGGGTTGGACATGGCCTTGTATGTCAGGCACAGATCACCTCTTTGTAAGTGGTATGCAACTGAGTACAGCTGGAGTTGATTCAGTCGGGCTGCATAGGGCATATTTTGAGGCCAGTAATCCCCTTGGTGAGGTACTTTTGTGGTCTTTCCAGCTGTTGCAGGTGTCTTGTAAGGTACATCCCAAATGAGGCATTGTACTCTATGATGGGTCTGATGAGTGATGAGTAGAGGGGCACAATAACCTCTTTTGTTCTAGATGCGAACCCTTTTGTGATTAGGTGGGCCACATAGAAGGTTTTTCTAACCACCTTGGCAATATGACTATCAAAGGAGAGATTACTATCTACTTGGGTCCCCAGATCCCTTATTTCATTTTCTGTATTTAGGGGACTACCATGTATGTGGTAGTTTGTGGGTACTTTGTTTTTTTTCCATAGGGGATGACTATACACTTTTTGCATTTAACTTGAGGCCATGATTTTGACACCAGGTATCTGTCTCAGTGAGACCCTTCTGGAGGATGTCTGTATCAGCTGGAGAGTCAGTTATGGCCCCCAGTTTGCAGTCATCTGTGAACTTGGTCAGCCATAGTCTTCCTGTGCTTGCCTGCACCTCTGAGAAGTATATACCAAACAGGAGGGGTCCCATGACTGAGCCCTGGGAGATGCCACTTGTAACTGGTTTAGAGTCAGACTTAGAGCCTTAAACTCTCACCATGTGGGTTCTATCCATGAGCCAATTGACAACCCATCTTGTGACATAGGGGTTTATGTTCAGGCTGGTGAGCTTGTCTATAATACCAGAATGGGGAATGGTGTCAAAAGTCTTTGTGAGGTCTAGGTAGGCTGTGTGGACCTCCTTTCCCTCATCTAAAGCCTTGGTAACTGTCTCAAAGAAGTCCACCAGGTTTAGGAGGCATGATCTGCCCTTAACAAAGCCAAACTGGGTAGGGTACAATATTTGAAGGTTCCCAATGTCTCTGTTAATGAATTTCATGATGATGCAGACCATGCTAGTCAGGCTTATAGGGTGATAGTTCCTGGGGTCCGTTGTGGCTCCACCTTTGTGGAACAGGCTAACTGTTGCTGTGCGCCACTCTATGGATATGTAGCCTGTAGAGAGGCTGAGTTTGAACAGTGTGTTTAGGTGACAGGTTAGTTCATCTTTGAGCTTGTGTAGGACGCAGCCTGGGACACCGTCTGGTCCCACTGAAGTTGTATTTTTGGCTTTGGATAGGGCTATTTTAACCTGTATGTCAGTGATTGTTGGGGCACTACATTTTTCTGGTATAGTTATGGGCCCTTTAGGGGGTGAGAGGGGAGTGAAGTTTGCACTAAACCTGTCTGCCAGAATGTTGGCAATATCAGTCAGTTCAGTGTATTTTGTGCCATTCTGCACTAACTCAGAGCAGATCTGAAAGTTTCCACTTAGGTTCTTGACATCGCTAAAGAATGCTTTGTGATTATCTTTGGAGTCCTTGGCAATTTTTCTTTCGAAGCTAGCCTTGAATGATTTTATGAGGTATCGTAGTTTCTTGCTGATACTAATCAGGGATGTCTTTCCTTCTTGGCATTTTACTCTTTTCTGCACTAGTTTCCTCCTCCTATTGTATAGTTTGTTTATGACAGGGGTCCACCAGACTGGTTTCCTTTTCTTGGATGAGTGAGCCTCGGTTTTGCTTGGGATAGCATGATCCATGCATTCTTGCAGTTGCTCATAGAGTGCCTTTGTAAGGGATTCAGCAGCTTGGACAGCGTTCCCCTTTAGCATGGGGGCTGTGAATCTTTCCACCTCAGTCTTAAGAAATGTGAAGTTTGCTTTTGAAAAGTTTTTCACGGTGGTTTCCTTGATTGGGGGTCGGGGCAGAATGTGGATATCCAGAGTGATTAGTCTATGGTCTGATCTAACCAGCGAGGGTTTGACCTCTGGTGTAGAACACCGGTCGCTCATGTTGGTGATGACCAGGTCCAATATGTTGTCACCTCTGGTGGGGGTGTTGACCAGTTGATCCAGGGCATTCGAGTTTATAAATTCTAGGAAGCATTGGGCAAGGGAGTTAGTACTTGAGTAGTTCTCCCAGTTAATGTCTGTGTAATTGAAATTACCCAATATTACGGCATTTGGTAGGGCCTTCATATTTTTCAGTGTCTCCAGAAACATAGAATGGGGGTCCTGGGTCATGGTGGTGATCTGTAGCAAGCTACAATCTGAATTGCAGTTTTGTCCATTATTAGTTGCACATGGATGATCTTTGAGGCATTGTGCTGTGTCACTAACCTGGAGGTGTGGGTATCCTTGATGAATATGGATACACCCCCACCTTTTGTGTTTCAGTCCGGGTTCTGTGGCCGTAAAGTATGGTATGAGTTATAGCCTGGTAGTGCTGGGGTGCTCTCTGGAGCCTTGAACTAAGTTTCTGTTACTGCACAGATATTGATGTTTTCCATACTGAAGAGTACTTTGAGTGCATGCATTTTGAGGTTTAGACTTCTGGCATTGAGTAGCATTACCCTCAGGTTTTGGTTACTTGTGCTATTTACAGTGGTTGGTTTGTCTTTTGAGCCTTGTCTAAAAAAGGCACTATGGGGGTGGCAAAAGCCTTGGCCAGTATTCAAAAGCCTAAGGGTGACAGGTGCAAGCCATCTCTTGTGAAGCAACGTGGCTTATCTAGCATGTCATCCCAGGTGGACAGATAGTGGATCCCCTTTGAATGACATCAGAAACTTAACCAATTGTTGAAATTGATAATTTTTTATTTATACTGTGGCATCATTCTTGGTGAGGGTAGGATGTCCTTCTTTTTCATTAGTGCACTTGTGTTTTATAGGGGTGTGCATATATTCCACCGGCACCTTGCATTGTCATATCTTTTTTTCTGTAATACAACTTTATTTCTAATTCTCTTATTCTGTTTCCCTTTTTCTCAGTTTTTACTTGAAGTTCTTCTATTATTTATTTATATTACATTTTAGTTTTCTTTTTTATTCTGCTGTCCATTAAAAAAAAATCTTATAATTTTCTTTAAGCACTACCAGTCATACAAACCAATTTTTATAAAGTTATTTTACTGTTATATGCTCTTCCCATAATTTCTTACTTTCCAGCTCCATTTATTCCTTTTCCTTGTTTTTTATCTTTTTATTCTTACCTATTCTTGTCCACATAGCTCTGCAGTCAGAAGTGCAGCAATTCCATACCTTCTTCTAGTTCTTGTATTCCAACCATATTACATAACCTGTCTCTGTTTTGAATATTCTTCAGTGTACGTCCTTTCTCTTTTTTTCCTACATGTAGTCCTCCACATTTTATAATTTCCTTTAATACTTTCACATCTTGCATTACTTTCCCCTCCTTCTTTAAATTTACTGAACATCTCCTATAATAATAATAATAAACATAATAGGCAAAACAGATTTTAAGACCTCAACTATATTTTCCTGTCTGCAATAGTTGTGTGTGCATAAATTGCAAATAATCTTACACATTGGTCTCCTTTTCTTAAATCATACATCATCATCTATCTGGCACTAATATTGCGTCATCTAATATTTAACTTTTTTTATTTCTTATCAAAATCTCTATACTTGGACATTTTTCATTTCTGACAGACCACATAATCTTGTTTCCTCACCAGACTACAATTCTATCCTTTTTCACTTTTTAATACCTCTTGTATTTAATAAACATATAATTTCTGCTTCCACCTTCTTACACCATTCAGTTACCATTAGCCCCCAATATCATATAGCAATAACCCACGCCTGGGTGTGGGTAATGCTGGATTTACCCACGGTTGGCATGGTTTGGTCCCGAGGCTGCCCGAGGACCAAACAAAGCCAACCGGGTAAATACAGCATTACCCACACCCAGAAGTGGTTATTGCTATTATATGACATTATTTAAGAAAAGAAACTATTACTTTTCTTAAATAATGGCATAGTATAATGCCTGTTTACTGCCCTTCCCCAGATGTCTGGCATCCGCGGCAGTTCTGATGTACTGCACGCCTGTGCAGTACATCAGAGCTGTGGCAAAGCGGAGAAAGCAAGATCTCCGTTGCTTTTTACTGTTTTAAGCTATGTTAAATGGGTTTAACATAGCGAGACAGTTTTAAAATAAGCAACGGAGATGTCCGTTGCTTATTTTAAAACTGTCTCGCTATGTTAAACCCATTTAACATTGCGAAACAGTAAAAAAAGCAACGGAGATCTTGCTTTCTCCGTCGCTTTTTTTTTTAAAACCTGTCTTGCTATGTTAAATGGGTTTAGCATAGCGAGACAGCTTTAAAACAAGCAACGGAGATCTCCATTGCTTATTTTAAAGCCGTCTCGCTATGTTAAACCCATTTAACATAGCGAGACAGGTTTTAAAAGTAGAGTTATACTAATGGAAAAAAGTCCAGGCGACCGGACCTTTTTCCATTAGTATAACTCGATTTACAATGTGCACGCTGGCCAATCAGCGTGCACGTTTTGAGGGGGTCATGGTATAATTTATATTAACGCTCACATTAACACTCAGTATCTTTGCATCATCCCTTTCTTTCTTTCATTTTTTTTTTTTTGCTTCTTTTTTCAAAAGTAATTTTCTTTTCACATTTGGTACCCTTCCTCTGACTGACTTTTCATTATTTTATTCTTGCGTTTCTACTGTGTCAAAATCCCCTCCTCTCCTGTCTCATTTCCCAGTAGATCATACCTATTCTTTTCCTGAATAACCACCTCTTTTTTCCCAGTATTTAACTTAAATTCTTCTGAATTATTTATTATATGTTCTTTTTCTGTATTTTCTTCCACAAAATAATCGATCTCATCTTCTTTGTTATTATTTTCAATATTTTCTTCAGGCACGCCTTTGTCCTGTAACATAGGACAATGAAACCAAAAAAGGTCCATGGATATTACATTTACATGGTTCACAACTTTTAGTTGCATGTCCCCTCTCTTTGCATTGGCCTCATCTTATTTGTTCCACAGTCTCACAGTCCTCTACTAAATTTCTTTCAACCAAAAAAAAAAACAAAAAAGAAAAGAAGAGGCCTTTGGCTGGCCACAGTATCTCATATTACATTTTGAACATGCTGCATCATTCTTTTTATCAGATTTACAGTTACTAACACTTCCAGTACATCAGTCTACACGTTTTATTCATCAAATACTTTTTTCCACAGCACCCATATTGTCACAAACTACTTTATTCCTTTTAACAATGTCATACATCTTTAGCTCACCATACTTCCCATATAATATCATATCTGTGTAACATTGATATTTATGTATTTAAACCCTTCCCATCTATATTTATTTTTAAACTTTTCCCAAAATTCTTTATTTTTTGCAATTGAAAAAAAAAACAATGTTTTGTTGTTTCTTCTTCACTACGGTCAACACATTTTCTTTACTCCATCACCTTAAATTTCATATTCCATTTCACTGGTAACTTGTCTAATAAACATTTCCGCAAAAAACATCCTCTGCCTTTTTTCATCAACTTTTAATTCCTTCAATGGGTATGCCCCCAAAATGTTCTAAAATCATATCATACTGTGAGAGAAATATGTATTCACATACATATATAGTAAAACATGTATTCATATATGTATTAGCATTATGCTTGCTGCATTAGAAGCCTAAAAGGGTTAACACATTTATTCTGCTACAGGCTTGAAAATAATTGCATGTACTTTCTGACTTTGCTTCTTGTCAGCTCAGTGAATGACCTTGTTCATACACTGAGAAACAGATGATTTTGCTAACGTTAGGAAAAGGAACAATACAGTATTCTGAAATGTTACTAGACTTAAGCAAATAACCTTGTTCATACTGCAGCTGTAGATAAGATTATAGGCTGAAATCAGAATATGCTTTATGTTCAAAGCAGGAAAGAATCACTAATTGCAACACTGAAATATGAGTGAATTGTTACAGAGTGGCAGTTAGCGAGGCCACATTGATATCTTAGGAAATTTTCACATGGGAAGTTTATACTTGCTAAATCAGCAAAAAAGCTTAGTAAACACCTGTCTTAGAACAATGCTAAGAGTTGTATTTTATTATGTCAGCTTAGAGGGCAATGGCTTACAAAACAGTATAATAATGAAGTATTTCCTGCATAATGTCAGACAAACTTCTGAACTGCATTTTTGTCTCCTTGTACAAGAATAAAGGAACCTTAACTGAACCTTGGCTGCAATGATCTTTGATTTTTCCTTTGACACATACCATTCTTTTTTCTTTTCCCATCAGCCTCACTTACTTTTAGCTTTCATATTTTTGTCATATTCTTTTTCTTCCAGCCTGTAGATTATATTTTCACATAGCATCTTACCTACCATTTCTTTTTGTATTTCTTTTGTCTTTCTCATTGCTCAAAATAAATTTCTAGATGCTAAATGCACCATTGGATTTTTTTAAATTCAGACCACCTTCTTTTTTTTTTATTATAAATTATATGTCTTCTTACCGGGTTCAGCCTTGAGCCCCAAATGAAGCTAAAAATCTCTAATAACACTTTTTTTCCATTTGAGTGGATAACATATATATTCTTTTTAAATATGCCATTTTCCTACTACATAATTATTTGGCATATATATCTCCTTCTGAAAAGATAAGTAGAAACTTTTCCACCAAATAACATTTTTTTTATTTCAATATCTCTTTCCATTGACTTATTACACTATCATACTTATGAAATGTCACTCCAAAATTTTTATTTCCTTTCTTGTGAAATACATTTCATTTTAACTGGCGACCAGCTTTTTAACAGCTTTTCAATCCTTATAACTTGTCCCCGTGAATTTTCAGAACTTTTCTTTATTACGTTAATATTTTTCTCCTATGCCTTGTATCTCTAAAATCTGCCACACTGCTTCATGGCTAACTTTATCAAAGGCTTTAGCTATGTCACATGTTATCAGTCTTACGTCTTTACTTTATTTCAGTATCATTTCTATTACTTCTTTCACTATAATTAACATTTATTTCACTGCTCTTCCTCTTCTACCATAAATGCATTCACCTACTTCTTCACCCAACACTTTTCCATCCTTTTTTGTAGTATAAACAGTATTCCCTACTGTTATAAGTGAGCATTTTATATCTCTTGTTTCATCCTTTTTCCATATAAATGTTAACAGTCTACCACACATCTTCTTCCATTATACCTTCCTTCATCCATTGATTTAATATTTTTTAAGAACTTCTATTTCATCTAAATTAGTTTTCTTATAATATTTATAATCTATATAATTTTAAACAGGCACTGATTCAATATTTCCTTCTTTTATCACTTTGTCTTTTTCTTCTATTGTTATATTATTTTCTACAGAAATCCTTACTTTTTCAGATATTTTTATTTTTTACTTTTTATTCATCTTGTTCATTCATTTCCTCTTTTCCAAACATTTTCTCTACACAATTTTCTACAACCTCTATAATATCTTCTTATTTGCACATTCTGTCTCCTTTGCCATCTAAATACTATCCTTCCTTCTTTCTCTCATTTTTACTTCTATTCTTTTTCTTTACTTTCAGAAAAATATTTTCCCATGTAACATTATCTTTCATTTTCTCTATTCTTTTCATATATCTGTTTTTAAATGTACCTTATTTTGTCACTTCATTCTTCACTGTCTGTCTCATAATTCTGTAAAATATATTTATATTTCATCTTATTTCTTTGTTGTATTCTTCTTTCTACTTCTAAATATGTTTTATACTTCTGCTTATACTCTAACCACCACTGTGTCATATGATCGTTCCATAGTATTTCTTTCTCTCTTATCATTTCTTCCCTTTTAAACTCTGCAGTTAATCTTTTTATTCTTTTTCCATCCTTTATTATTTGACTTTCTTCCCCCTTTGTAGTCCATGTTATGCTATAGTCTGGGAGCTCTGCTATCTGCACTCCCCTTATTATTTCTTTCCTGTCTTTAGAGTAACTATATAATCAGTTTCATTCTTAAAAATACTCCTTTTATATGTCCATTTTCTATTCTTTCCTACTTTTAAATCTCCACATTGTATTAATTTCCTTAACATCTTAATATACTGCATTATTTTTTTTATTTTCTTTCCTTGGATTGCAGTTAAAATCTCCTATGTTCACTGCTGGCATATTTACTAACACAATTTTTTTATTTCTTCACACAACTGTTTTCTCTCCATCAAAGTAGTACATCCATAAATCACTATGAATCTTAAATACGTTTGTATTATTCTTATATAAGATATCATTACCCTTCCTGGTACTATTATTGTTACATCTAAAATTCTTATTTCTTCATTTTTATAAGAATTCCTAATTCAGAATGACTCATTTCCTACTGCTAAACAACCCCCCCCCTATTTACTGTATTATTTTCCATTTTTTTCTTTGTTACCTCTGGTATCTGGCAAGAAAAAAAATATTTTTTATTTTTTATACCATTCCACCACCACCACCACCAAACCTCTTATATCATTTCTAATGCTATTCACATTTAATGCTAAAATCCCTATATCAATTGTTTCCTTTTTTTAATAAGTATTTCACTTCCAGATCTTATTTTTCTGTTCCTTCCCTTAAGTCTCCCACCAATTTAGTTTTCACTTTCTTGTTCTTGTTCTTCTCCTGTCACCATTTCTCCCTCTTCCTCCACTTCACTTTCTAAAATTGCAAATCTGTTGTCTTCCTGTATATTAATAACCTAGTGTTAACCTGTTATATCCTCTCAAAATCCTCTTTCATCATTTAACATTTTCTGAACCTTCTACTCTTTCCTTTTCTAATACAGAACAGTCAAACCAAATTTGTCCAAATTATTTACATTTTCTACCGAAGGCTTAAAGTTTTTGCTATATGTCCCCCTCTCCCCACATTGATTACAGCTTAGTTTGTTATGGTCTTGTACTAAATGATTTTTATTCCCATAAAAGTAACATATTTTGGGTTGGCCACAGTACCTAACAAATCCTCTCTTACCATTCACAATTATTGTATTTGAAATATGTGGAATTTGTCCATCCTTAACATCAATTGTTACCCTACCATTCCAACCCCTAGTCCATACATTTCTTTCAAGACTTATTTTTTAACTTTATGCACTTTACTACATAGTAAAAGAAAAAAACAGCTTTAACTAATGCTCATCCATATCTGAAGACCCACATTGCACATGTATTTTCTTTTTCTAGTTGCAGTCCCAAGCCATGAAATAGCCTTGACATTTATTTTTTCATTCTCAGTCATAAAATTTTCCAGCAAGTAAAAAATTCCAAATGCCACTTCTCAAAAATGTTAAACTCTCAAATAAATTAATACTCCAATATCTTTAATGTTAAATCCTAGTGGCAAAATAATATTATCCATAATCTCATACCTCTTCTCAGTGCCATCGTGTTGACTTTTTATTCTCACCACTAGTCATCTTCTCTGTGGTTATCAAACACAGATCCCCTGAATCTGGATAAAGTAACCAATGATAAAAGTATAATATTCCAAAAACGCCAACAACTCATTGGAATACACATGGCAAAACAACACTTTAATACAAAATAGTAAAAATATAACACATGTGAGCACTTTCACAGAGTCCTCTCTGTTTCCTCAGACATACTACAGTAACTGCTGCTCTTGTTTAAATAATGATACGTCTAGGTCATATCCAATCAGTTAACAGCATCTTGATTGAATAAATAAAAGTCAAAGGCATACACTATACAAACACTATATAAACAATTAATCATATAAATAGTGAACTAAAAATATATGTAAAAAAACTGTAAAAACATGCTCTATATCATGTTTTACCATCGTTTACCTTCAAAAACAACATGTCATTAAAAAGACAGTTGTGCTATAAGAAGTTAGATGGAGACCACTATGCAAGGTCTGATAGGCTAGGTACCTTTCCATGTAGAAGGTGTACAGCCTGCCCCTTCATATTTGGAGGGGGGCAGTATACACACCCAACTAGAAAGTTCAGCATTGATACACGCTTTTATACAGACTGCTATAGTAAGAATGTTGTATACTTTGGTTTCTGTACAAAATGTCCAGCCTACTATGTAGGCAAAACTAATCAGCTACTCAAAGATAGAGTCCTAGAACATGTAATGGACATTAAAAATAAAAAAGAGACAAGTGCATTAGCGATACATGTTACAAAGAAGGGAGCCACACACACCTTCAAGTTTCTAGTGTTACATATCATACAAGATAATAAAAGAAGTGGGAACGTGAACAACAAGATTGAAGCCTCATAACAAGAATGGATAATTAGGCTTCAGGCTGACAGACCACCTGGACTAAATAGTAAGGTTTCACTGAAACCTTTTCTTAGGAACAGGGCTTTGAAACATTGATTATTATGTTTGGTCACATCTTCTAATATTTATACATATATTTTACAGTTTTACTACTATCTAATTTTATAGAGCATGTTTTTACAGTTTTTTTACATATATTTTTAGTTCACTATTTATATGATTAATTGTTTATATAGTGTTTGTATAGTGTATGCCTTTAACTTTTATTTATTCAATCAAAATTGCTAACTGATTGGATATGACCTAGATGTAGCATTATTTAAACAAGAGCAGCAGTTACTGTAGTATGTCTGAGAAAGCATAGAGGACTCTGTGAAAGAGCTCACATGTTTTATATTTTTACTATATTGTATTAAAGTGTTGTTTTGCTGTGTGTATTCCAACGAGTTGTTGGCTTTTTTGGAATCTTCTCTGTGGTTGTTGAGAAACTGCAACTGGCTGTCCTCTCTCAGTTCCTTTTTCCATTCTTCCTTGCCTTGTTACATCTGAATAACTTGTTTCTTGTAACAAAAAAAAAAAAAAAGTGTTGCAGAGGTAAAGCCTGAAAACTGCCAATCCACTAACCAAGAATACCTCCATTGTTTTGCCTTCACTAGCTGGTTATTTATGTTTTCAAGCTCTCAGTTTCTTCCTCCTGTGATGCTTTCTCCACTATATCATTCCAATTAGCTACTTCTCCTTCCACTGTTTCTGCCTGGTTTATTAAATTTGTCAGTACTTTTGTGTCCAGTCCTCCAATTTCCAACTCTTTAACAGTTATTTCATCAGCTTCTCCTTCCTTCAGTAAGTTTTCTCCTGCTCCTCTCTCCAGCTCTGCTGCAGTCCAGAGCCACCTAGCAGATCCAGAAAGTGCTTTATGTCCTCTTCTCCAAAGAGTAGGGGACGTTTCCCACTACCCTGGCCAAATGTTGCCTGGTAGAATCAATATAACCTCAGGTCTCCCTAGAAAAAAAGAGTACTAGCCTAGTTGAACTTGTCCAGTCAACAAAGGATAAACATATAAATAAATCAGTAAACACAGCAGCATTTACCTAGCCTGCTAACTTTGCATGTCCACATACGATGCAGGATTACATTAGCAAGTTGTTTTTGAGTTATTATATTATTATTATTGATTTGATTATCCAGTAATGGTCATAAGTAGTCGCATTGTAAAAGATAATAAAACAAAATATGACTGGTGACCCAAAAGTAACTCCACAAAGACACAATTCAAAAAGAATAATAATGTCATTGAGTGCTTTGTCTGCCTACACAAAGTACTTCATCAGAATGAAGTCAACATAACTAAAGTCCTTTTAAAAATAATTATGCACATCATATGGACAGCAGATGGACTAGCAAGGGGTCCATTTAAAGAGGCAGTGACACCAAACAATCTATTTTTTAAAGAAAAAAGTTTATGTAATTTATTACATATATTATTCACTCATGTATTTGTGTTAACATTTATACGTGTTAATCGGTAGTCCAAAGCTCTTGGTGTCATTATTCTTATTTCTGAATAAAGTATCTTTGTCGATGTACTTTGAGGATGTCAGTCACACACCTTTTTTTATTAATTTTGCTTTATTTCAAGAGTGAAACAGTAACACGGCTTCTTAGTCTATCATGCTTGTTATGAACTGTAGAAGTCTAAGTGAGGCAATTCATATTATTCCAAGAGAAGGAATATAATTGCTACTTTACATATTACAGTTTTACTTCATTTTTTTCAATATTTTTAAATTGTGTGTTTTGAAGCAAATATGTACGCTATGCTTAATAAAATAATCTGGTTTATAAATAGAGGAAAATATGACATAAAAAGCAAACTCTTCTTTAATGAACTGTAAGAACACTAAGAATCACCACTTCTAGTGCCTCGGCTCAAACCCCTTAAAAGAAAGTGATGTTTGAACCATACATATTACTATTTATACAACTTTGCACATTCATTTAACTATTATAACTAATGAAACAATTGTTGAAACTTTCTTGTTTAACCCTTTAGGTACCAAAGTACCATATTTTAAAATGCATATACTTTCTTTATATAAAACGTTTTTGTTTAACTAAATGTTCTTCAGTTTCTTTTACTTTAATCTACAACAAAACAGAAACCAACAAAACCTCAATTTCTATTATATTCCTTTTTAAAATGTTTTTCCATAGCTGTATGTAATTGCCTTGTTTTATGTCCCAAATGTGTTTTTTAAACTATCATTACATTTGTTCTTTGTTTCCCCAAAATAGAACAGCCCACAGAGACATGACAAGATATATACTACCTGCTTTGAATTACAAGAAAATATTTTTAGTGGGAGCATATATTATACCATTAATTCTAGAAAAATAATTAACCACATTACAACAAGCAGAACAATTCTGACATGTAAATGTATCTCTATTAACTATTGGAATTTCAATGTACATTTCCATATTATTTACAAAATAATTATGTGCTAACATATCAAATAAATTCCTGCCTCTTATATGAGAAACACTAAGAACAGAATCTACTAGCTTAGACAGTTTGGCATTATTGTGCATTATAAGTCAAGTTGCCTTAATCAAATTCACTATATTACTTGACGAAATATTAAATTCAATCACAAAACATATTTTCTTATCAGGCATTTCATTTTGATAATTTTATGTACAATAATTCCATTTATAGCAACCATTCCTGAAACTACAACTTAACACTTCTTGTTGAGTAGGCTTTTTAACCTTGTTATAAGCAGTATATATATTATGTTCACTGTATCAACATCTATTACATTTTATAATTCTTTCAAAATGTCCACACTATGCTACATAATTGCATAGCTGTTAGTATTTTCCTATAAGGTAATGATTCAATTAAATGGGTAGGAAGAAACCTGTTGACTTACGGTACAATTTGGTATGCACCTTACCATCAATCACTAAACGAGTAATATTGAAATAATTAATAACTTCATCTGAAGTATTAGCTACAAATTTAAGATTGAAATTATTATTTAAATGTGTAATAAATAAACCAACTAATTTTTGGCATCTTTACATAAAAAGATCAAATCATCAATATATTGGTAATACTTAATAATATACTTTTGATAAAATATATAAATGTAATTAATCTCAAATAAACCCATAATAAACCCATAAATAAATTGGCATAGCAGTGGTAAATGATGCATCCATCATCATCCCTACCTATTGTTTACAAATTATACCATTAAACAGTAAATAATTATTCTGTAAACAAAAGTCATTACGTTTCATCATATACATAGATTTAGGACAATGTTTAACAAAATATTGTATAGCCTGTAGTCCATCACTGTGCTGTATGCTAATATATAAACTCTGTACATCAAGCACTAATACATATCAGCACTCCAATTTAATCTACCTAACTTTATTATCAAATCTGCAGAATCCTTGATATATGTAGGTAATTTGAAAATATCTGGTAATTAAAATTCATTAATTACACTGCCTACATTTCCAAAAGACTGCCACAAAAAGACACTATAGGATGGCCTGGAGGATGCACTATACTTTTATGTACCTTAGGCATTCAATAAAATACAGGCATTCTAGCTGAGGATGAAACCAGCTTATCAAAATTCCCATCAAAAATAACTCAAACATATTCCTTTATGCATAATATTTTTAAAATTCATCACAAACTGTTCATAATTATCTTTGGTAATAGACCAATAAGTGTTTTCATTATGTAATATTTACATTCTGTAATACTGCTACCTATTCATAGTCACTATATTTTTACCTTTCTCAGCAGGCCTAATAATTAAATCTTGTTTTTTTTAAACTTTTTAATAATTTCCAATCATCTTTACTTACATTAAAAGAAACAACTTGCCTGCATGCCAAAAAAACCTTAAATTTGAAGTCTACTTGACTATTCTCTAGAAAAGCAAAATGTTTTAAAACCTCATTACTAAAAGGAGGTATAAATTTATTTTACAATGTATAGAACTTAAATCAGCCAGTACATAAACATTATAAAGCCGCTCATCATCTGCAAAAGAAAAACATGCATCTTCATCAGTATCTTCTGAAAGCATAGCTTCTGCTTTATTATCCAGTGATAAAGTAATTTGATTATTATCACTATGCCAAAATCATAATAAGTGCAATGTTCTATAAAAAAGAAACAGCTCAGTATTAGTTTATAAATAGTTCAACTATTTTGACTAAAATAAAAAAAGAAAAGAAATAAGGCAATGGATATCAGTCAGCATGAAGACATATTATAAGGAGGGCAAAACTGCAAAACACAAAGAAGCAGGAAAAACTGCCCTAGAATGAGATCTAGGAAGCAAATTGCTGAAAGGCTACTAATTATATAAATTCATACAGTGGCATGTCTTATTTACTTTACGTCTCTTTTAATTTACAATCATTTCAATGATGAATTATTTTATGTAAAGTTCCTCTGGTCAGTGAATAATTTATATTGTTACCCATTCTTCACACATCCTGGATAGATACGTTTAAGAATATGCACTTATGTGACATTTTATCCGGAAAACTATATATAGAGAACAGAGTACCTCATCCACCTCACAACCACAGTGTCTACGTAAAAGTGTCCATTTTAAAATCCTATCAATGTAAAATGGTCAGAACATGAGATCCTGTAGATAAGTTTGCTACTAATGTTTGGCTACATGATAATACATGCCCATAGTAAGTGTAGTGATACTTGCTGGACTTCCAATGCTCTGATCATTTGGTTTCAGAGAAATACCATGCCATGAAAGTTATGAGAAGCATTTAAAATCACTCACTTGAGATGGACGTAAAGCCAGAAGTAAGTGTGCACTGAAGTGTTACAACAATTGCTGCCACTTAATGACTGGCTGTGGCTTCATAGTCTGCTATAACCCAGTATTCAGGTTATACCTAAACACTCATAATAATCTGATCAGCTCACCAGCACCTTGGCATATGCAAACAGCTTCAGGGTAATGCTTTGAGATTCATTCAGTACAAAGTGCTGCTGGGTAGTGGATGACAACTTTGTAGCTGAGCCAGGACTTCTGAGAGGTGAGACAAGCATATTGTACCAGTGACTCCACTGAACAGCTGAAGATGAGAGTTAGAATGAGAAGCAAGCTTGAAGCTTGAAGGGTGAAGCCCTGTTCTAAAGTGGGTATTGACAAAACATCTTTATAGCAGGAAGCACTTTTAGAAGGGATTGTCACTCAGTGTAACAGAATAGCAAACTGTTAACTGATCAGATAAAGTCTCATAGCTAAAACTGGAAATACTAAGCCCATACTATGACTTCTGTTAGGGTGATCAGAGGGAAATTTCAATGAATTTCAGCTATGTGAACACCACTGGAGCTTGCCTAGAAAATCTTTGTCCATGAAGATGCACCGATTAACTTCCAGTGCCAAACTTAAGAGTATATCATATAACTTCTTGTAATGTACTGTATTATCCCTGGCATGTGTCATCTTAAATTTGCCTATCTACTTAGTTACCATGTACCATATGACATTTTCATAACCAGTAATATACGATCTGTCGTTTAATACTTATTTGAGGATTAATATATAGCACTGACTATAACCTTCCTTTAGTACAGCTGATTCCTTAATTCAGAGCAATGTTTCCCTTGAGCATTCACTCAGCCAGAGCATTGACTTAGTTCTGTTAGCTAGCTGTTGCACAATACTTTCCCCTAAAATTAATAGTGTAGTGATGTATGTAATGGTTTCTGGCATGGTTACTAATCTGCCATGCATTACTGCAAGCTGAAGTCATTTTACTCAGTTGGCTAGAAATGTATCCTAAGAGAGCAGCTAACATGTTCTGGAGAATTGTAATGAAACAAAAGTAACACATAGCGCAGCCTATTATTTCTAGCCCGGAACAGTGTTTCTATTCTCTTTTATTAATTACCAGTGTTACATGAAAATTAAAACTGTTTTCTGGACTAATTCACCTACCTCTGTAGCTGTTTACTTTCTTAAATTCCTGATGTAAAAAAACAAAGATATCAAAGTTATTTTAATGCCAAGCAACTCTGTTGTTACAACTGAGGGTTTTAATAGACATGTATAATGTGTCAGCAGGGAAGAGCTGCTTGCCCCCTTCTAGCTGCCCTCTATTGTACGTGCTGCCCAAGTTGTAATTCATTGCTAGCCAATATCCTACTTCTAACACCCGACTAGAAATGCATTTATGTCTTCCCTATTCATTTTGAATTCCATCTCAGTCTCTGGTTCCAGTTTCCTTGAGAAGCTAATTATATGCAGCTGCAACCTTGTCTATAAAAATACTCTCTGATCACAACTGAGCCATTTTTCTACTCTCTTCAGAGTTCAGTCCTTGTTCTGACATACTTCTCCTTCAGAAGATGCTGCACTCCCGGAGTTTAATAGTTTCATTGTTATACAATGTTCCTTTGGGGGTATAGATGCATTTCAGAAGGGATGAGAAGTGCCTCTTTATACAGTTACTCACTTAATTATATATTTCAACTTTTGGGGAGTTTGTTTTCAAAAGCTGATTAGAAAATTATATAGATTTTTCCACTCAGACTAGCTCCTGCTTCTACAAATTGTTTCCTATCTGCTTGTTGTAGCCATGGATTTTTCCACTCAGACTATATCCAGCTTGTATAAATTATTTCCCACCTGTTTGTAGCAGCCATTCACACATACACACACACACACGCACGCACGCATGCACGCACCACGCGCGCACACACACACACACACACACACACACACACACACACACACACACACACACACACACACACACACACAGACTAAGGCTTAGCTCCAGGGAACAACATGTTCTGACTGTAATATTCTGTGTCCAGTGTAGCTATGCAGATTGTCAATGCCTCAACAGTTTGACTTACTACTTTGCAATCAAAGTTGTACTGAATCAGGTTCAGAGAATGAAAGGCCATCTTCGAAGATGAAACGTCAAATTTAGAACTGACATGGGATACCTGGACAAAGATGACAGCTTGTGGACTGTCTTTCCACTCCCACATCAGAGCAGAAGGCAAAGTAGTTCCAATTATAGAGAAAGTCAAAGAGAGCAGATGGCTGTAGTTTGGGCAGGTGTGCAGGAAAGCAGTAGATAATTTTGGGGTAGAGGATTTGGGAAAGACATGAAGGCAAGAGGAAATGAGGACATCCAGTAAAGGGATAAATGGATTGTGTGAGAGAAGACCTTCGACAGGCAGGCATGACTGTCGAAGAAGGTAAAAGAGAGGTGCTGAATGAAGTGAGATGGAGACAGTTCATGTGACACCTTGATTCCTTGTAGAAAAATGGATAAAAGGTGGTTGTTGATAATGATGAGTCTTAAACATTCATTTAAGGAAACACTGGTGGATAAATGGAATATATATTCAAAAGAAAAAGTAAATTTTAAATACTCTGCTGCATTCGAGATAACATAGGATAAATGTAATGTAAAACACTTGTAGTCCAAAAAATGGCAGGTGGTTCCAGTGTAAAAAAACTCTTCTTTATTCAACCACAGCCGTATAAGCACTTTCACAGATAACTTCTGCTTCTTCAGATACAAATGCATGCTGTCTACTGTGTATCTTGTATACCTTGAGCTAAATGTAATGCATAACAAACACATAAAAAGCACAAACATAAAGAATACATATAAAAATGCACACATAAATATACAAACATAAAAATGTGTTCAAATATAAACACGTAATGTTAAAAATTTCAGTGCTTAATGTAAGTAAACATGTCTTAAACTGACATAACATTTCATTTATTCAATGGTCTTGCTTTAAGTTTTGGTCTTATGGGTATCATATCATTTAATCCATGCCCAGAATCTGCTCTCAGTCTTATAATCTGTTTTGCCTCAAGCTGTTCTGTCCTGTTTCTAGTGTCGCCCATTCTGATGTTGTCATATATTTTACCAATAACTAAAAATTAAAGTTGTGTGTGTTGTCATTCACTATAACATGTTTAGATAATGCACTAACATCACTTTTTTTCTGTATCTGGTACATGTGTTCCTTGATACGATCTCTAAGGGCTCTGTCTGTTTTTCCCACATAGAAACAAAAACATACTGAACATTGGGCTAAATAATGTGTTCTGAGGCACGTGTAGCTGAAATGTTAAATACATATTCCCTGCCTGTGTCAGGATGTAAAAACGTATTATTATTGCTTATATATTTACACATGGAACATCTCCCACATGGACGTCTGTCCATCCCTTTTCTTTATATTTTCATTCTTAAAATAACAAAGTCTTCTCTTTAAAGAGTGTATATTCTTATGTGCAAAACTTGATCTAGGTTCCAATAAGGAACTAATCTCTTTATCTGTCATCAAAATTTCCCAGTGCTTCTCAATTATATTTTTATACAGCCTCACATCAGTGGAATAAAACAGGGGAAATCTTATTTTATTTTCTGTCTTCTTTTTACATGTTGTATGTACTGACATATTATTTATTTTGGAAAAATATGGTCTAACTGTATTTTCCCTCATTTCAACCACCATATTTTTAGTTTTATTGATTGTGTCCATATAGTAACCTCTCTCTACAAAATGTTGACTCATCTTTTCAACTTGTTGTTCAAAGTCCACTGTTCTTGCATTAAGCTTTGATACTCTAAGTAACTGGATTAAGTAATATCTGGCACTTAGAAATTTAGAAGCTAACCATAGTATAATAATAAGACCAGCGGACAAGGGAGGTCCTTTAGTGATATACGATGTGGAAAAATATCAGAATGACATGAACAAAATGTTGCTAGATGCTTATTTTTACTCTGTCATAAATAATGTTAGAGTTCAAAGTGTCATTAGACATATTAATACAGTCTACACTGAACTTTTTAGAAATGGTAAGATTAACAAAAGGTTTTATGACTACCTAACAGTACAGCATCCACTATTACCTGTGATTCAAGGGTTACCTAAACTTCACAAAGACCACATATGTCCACCACTAAGACATATAGTGGCTGGACAAGGATGGACAACAGCTTCTGGTGTCATTCAAAGGAGATCCAGTATCTGTCTGCCTGGGACAACATGATCGACAGACCACGATGCTTTGCCAGAGATGGTCTGCACATGTCGCCCCTGGGATCTAGGTTACTGGCTAAGGCTCTTGCCACCCCTATAGTGCCTTTTTTAGGCAAAGTTCAAAGGACAAAACCACCACCATAACAGGTACAAGCATGCAAATTCTGAAGGTAATGCTACTCAATGCTAGAAGTCTAATCCTCAAAATGCACTCCCGAGGCACTCCTAAAAATGGAGAACATCGATAGCTGTGCAGTAACTGAGACCTGGTTCAAGGCTCCAGAGAACACCCCTGCAATACCAGGTTACAACTCTTACCACACTTTTCGGCCACCAAACCAGGACCGAAACACTAAAGGTGGAGGAGTGCCCATATTCACCAAGGATATTCACAGCACCAAGCTAGTTGCCCAACACAATGTGTCTGAAATTCTCCAGGTGCAACTAACACTAGGTAAGACTGCAATCCAAATTGTGGCTTGCTACAGATCCCCCACCATGCTCCAAGATTCTCACTACACCTTTCTAAACTTACTGGAAATATTAAGATACAACCAAACACCCTAATGCTGGGTGATTTTAACTACTCTGCCATTAACTGGGAAAACTACTTGAGTACCAACACCTTGGCCCAATGGTTCTTGGAATTAATAAATTCCAATGCCCTGGATCAACTAATCCATAGTCCCACCAGGGGCTCCAATATCCTAGACCTGGTCATTACCAGCATGGGAAATCGATGCTCCACACCTATGGTCACCCCCTCGTTGGTCAGGTCTGACCATGAGCTAATCACCCTTAACATCCACATTCCACCCCCACCCCCCAGTAAGGAAACCTCCATAAAAAACTTCACCAAAGTCATCTTCATGCTACTCAAGTCAGAAGCGACAAACTTCAATGACACCCATGTGGACTGGAACTGAAAGTTTGACTGCTAAATCCTACACTAAGGCACTGTACGAGCACATCCACTCATGAATGAATCGTGCCATTCCAAATAGAACCAAGATGCTCTCCTCCAAAAAAAGGAAGCCAATCTGGTGGCCCCCTGCCATAAACAAACTTTACAACAAAAGGAAGAAACTGTTGCAGAAAAGAGGAAAATCCCAGGATGCAAAAAAACTCCCTTACCAGCCTCAGTAAGAAGCTGAGATCCCTCATAAAATCCTCCAAAGCTAGTTATGAAAATAAAATTGCCAAAGATTCCAAAGACAACCACAAGGCATTCTATAACTATGTCAAGAATCTAAATGGCAATGCTCAGATCTGCTCTGAGCTACAACAGAATGGCATTAAATATACTGATCCCAAAGATATTGCCAATATCCAGGCAGATCAACTTAGTGCCACCTTCACTCCCCTCTCACCCCTTAAACAGCCCATCTCAATACCAGAAGATTGCCAAATTCCGGTAATAACGGCCACACAGGTAAAAACCACACTCTTCAAAAATAAGAATTCAGCATCCATGGGGCCAGATGACATCCTGGGCTGTGTATTACATGAACTACAAAATGAATTGGCACCTCACCTAAGTGTCATGTTTAATCATAGCCTCACCTCAGGCTTCGTGCCCACTGATTGGTGCACAGCTACAGTTATCCCATGCCACAAGAGGGGATTCACCTTGAAAACTGGGGAACTACTGCCCCATCAGTCTGATGAGCCTGATCTGCAAGGCCATGGAATGTATTATCATGGAACGTATAAACAAAGATATTGGCAACCTTCAAACACTGGACCCCACCCAGTTTGGGTTTGTGAAGGGCCTATCTTGTCTATTGAACCTGATTGACTTCTTCAAATCAGTCTCCAGAGCTGTGGACGAGAATAAGGCAGTCCACACAGCCTATCTGGACCTTGCCAAGGCCTTTGACACCATCCCCCACTCTGGAATCATAGATAGACTTACTAAGCTGGGCATCAATCCCTATGTCACTCGATGGGTTGCCAACTGGCTTACAGACAGAACCCACACTGTAAAAGTAGCCGACTCCAAATCCAGCTCCAGACAAGTGACAAGTGGAGTACCTCAGGGTTCAGTCCTGGGACCGCTCTTGTTTGGCATCTACTTCTCTGAAGTACAGGCCAACACTAAGGGACTCTGGCTAACAAAGTTTGCAGATGACTGCAAACTGGGAGCCATTACTGAATCCCTAAATGATGTGGATACTCTACAAAAGGGCCTTACAGAAACAGATGCTTGGTGCCAGAACCATGGGCTCAAGCTCAGTGCCAAGAAATGTATAGTTATCCTCTTGGGAAAAAATATGTACCCATGAATTACCACATAGGTGGCAGTACACTAAACATCGAAAGTGTGATAAGAGACTTAGGGACATAGGTGGATAGTGGTATCACCTTCGATAGCCACATCGCCACAACAGTCAGGAAATCCTTCTATGTGGCACACCTCATCACTAAGAGCTTTTCTTCAGGAAAAAAGGAGGTCATCGTCCCACTGTACTCATCCTTCATTAGACCCATTATAGAATACAACGCCCCGTTTGGTATGTACCTATCAAGACATCTGCAACAACTGGAAAGGCCACAGAAATACCTCACTAAAAAAATCACAGGCCTAAAGCAGATGCCCTATGCTGACTGCCTTAAAAAACTCTAGCTATACTCTGTCACATATCGTCTACTCAGAGGCGATCTCTGCTTAACATACAATGCCATGTCAAACCCTAAGCTGTTGGACATGCTACACTTAAAGAAATCCCAATCCCTCAGAGCCACACGCTCCAGGGATCTAAACCTTGTCATCACAATAAACAAAACATGCTGGAGGGATAGGTTCCTGACTCAGAGACTCCCCAGACTCTGGAATAGACTGCCCATACATGTCAAGCAGAGTGCCTCTTTGGCCCTCTTCAAAAAGAACCTTGATGATTGGATGGGAGAAAGGAAATTCATCCTGGGATCACATCAGTCGCCCTGCTAGACAGGGGTCCAGGGAAGTAAATAGTGTGGGAAGAAATAGTCAGGGAATTGTTACGGCTAGGCTTGTATAGGCCCGAGGGCTGATAGCCTAGTACCAACCTATGAACCTATGAACCTAAACTTTAGAATCCTCTGCAACCACACTAAAAATCAAATACATGAGGACAAAAAAACTACACTATTACAAAATTCAGAACAATAGTAAATGCAACTCTAAAAAATTCTGGTCAGTCATTAAAGGAACCTTACATCCCTGCAAAAATTCAACCCTAATCCCTCTCCCAATAACTTCCCACTTGAGAATTCAATAGAATTTTACTCTTATTTCATAACCAATGGCCACATATCACCTCATCTACATTCACTTTTAAACATGTGCCCACATTCTATATAAAACTATTCTTAAATGGACTGAAAGCATGCTGTACTTCAGCTGACGACCTTCCAAGTGAGTACCTTAAACTAGCAGCCAAAAGCATCACCTGTCCTATCTAAATGTTTATTAATACATTCAATCTAGGAAACCCACATTCCTTCTCTCTGAAAAAAAAATCACACATTATCCCTCTGCACAAAGGAGGAAATTCAACAGACATTATTACATTTAATACTCTAGCAATCTTATTCCCCCTCTCCAAAATGCTTAAAAAAGTATATTCAAAAACAATTGCTAAGCTCTCTCTTCCAGGAAAAACTCCTACCTCCACACATAACATGGCTTCCTCTCATAGTTCTAACACTGTACTTTTAACTGTTATAGCTAGACATAATGACAAACTAGTCTCCTCCATATTTCAAGACTTATCTAAAGCCTTTGACACAGTTTTCCACAGCAAAGTTCTATTTTATATTTATTTTTCTAGTGTTCTCACTAGGTATATATCAGCTCACCCTTCTGTAGTTCAAAAGCTATTTGACCAATATGTGTCATTCAGTAAAATGGCACCCCACCATCTCTCCATGCATCCCAGTTACCATCATTGTACAACAAGAGTCTATCCTTGGTCTCCTCCTCTTTAACATTCTCACCAACACCCTCTAGACCTCCACGCATCAGGCCTCCTTAATAGAACACACAGATGACTCCATACTCATATGCACATCAGCCAACCTGGCACATCTACAAAGAATTACTCAGGAAGTTTTCATAGCCACTGAAACATGACTTTGTAACTTGCATCTCATGCTCAACCAAATAAAAAATACTTATTTTTTCCCCAATTCCCTCTGTCATGAAAAAAAAAAAAATTAAAATCGTCTCTCTTAATAAACACAACCATTGGAGGCACTTCTCATAGCAAATGATTTGTAGATGATACCTTAATTTTAATTTGCTTATACATAATTGTATAAAAGTTGGCAAAAATTACGGATGCTTTACACAGCTAAACACTTTCTCACCAATACAACTAAAACTTCACTTTACTACTTACCTCCATCCCTCACTACTTTATGGTGCTCCCATCCTTACTAACCTCCAGGCATCGCAGAAAGCAAAACTTGAACAATGCTTTAACAAAGTGGTTAAATTTGTAGGAAATACCCCTTTCAGAACCCGCCACTGTCTAGCACTAAAAAGACTAAATTGGTTAGAACTACCTCATCAACTAACATATACACAGCTTCTTAACAACTATAAAATTATACTGCATCAATCTACTTGTCCAGCAATAATTGCCATTGTACACAACTATGTTTCCATTTGGTTGATCTAATGACCAAAAACTCCTCTCTGTCCACAGACCTATCAAATCTGCTGGGTATGAGCTGTCCTCATACCGTGTTGGTGAGGTCTGGAACTCTTTATCTCAATCTATCAGGTCAATACCCTCTATCCAGTTCTTGAAAAGTATTCAGAAATACTTTCTAGCCAAAATTTGGATCTATTCTTACTCATACCTCATGATAAACTATATCCTTAGAATGAACACGTGTTTATTCATACGTTAAACCTTGTTACTCCTCCTTCTACACTCACTTACTTGAATATATTTCTCTCCCCTGACTCTGTATCTACAGATGTCAGAACCCTGGTTTTCTTTCTCTGTTCATATTGCAGATTTTAATTGTAATATACTAACTTGATTTTAATTTCTATAAACTGGCTAAAATATCTGTAAATATTAAATTGTTGGCATATAACTTGTATTTATTCTTGACGAATGCTTTGGTATAATTATTTAAGCTGTAGATGTGTTTGCATTGTTTTTGAAGCTTGTAAAATTTATGTTCTTAAAATAATACTTTGAAGCTGTTCTCCCTGGCTTCCACTGAAAATGGACACCTACCCAGTTACAACTTCTGGTAATATAGCAATAAATAAATGTTCTTTTTTTGAAAATATAGAATTTTATTTCATTCAACAAATGTTGGTTCCACAATGAGTGCAATTGTCATGCATGGTGTATTTTTCCAGTTACACTGGCCTGCTTTCAACATGCATTCTGTTTTAAAGCAACTAGTGTTTACACCAATGAAATTCTCATACATGAAAAATTTCCTTTGCTAGACAAATGAAATCTAGATATTTACTTTTAGCATTCCCTCTGTATTTAATTAATTAATCACTATGCCTAAATAGTTATTCATCAAAATTTTACTAAATTTATAAACTCAAACACACATACGTATATATATAGAAAGGCTCATCCAGACTCTGCTACACTTCGCTGTGAAGGAAAGGTTAGTTTGCTTTTATTTTTTGTATTACTGTATTGCCTTTCTATATTTTGAATACTGTAGTTTGTTTTCTTTACCTTGTGTTTTGCTTGCATTCTGTTTTAACAGCATATTAAAACTTCAAAAGACACCACAGCTCTCTCTGTTCTGAGTCAGGCAGAATTTTTTCCCGCCCTCCCACCTATTTAAGTTGTCTTGTTAAATACCACTGTCTTTCTAGTTGCCCGCCTCTTATGTTAATCTGACCATATATCTCATTTCTCTCTACTTTCACTGGCTTATGCGAGTAATCACAAAATCATCATTTTTGAAATCCCACCCCTTCAATTATTTAAATTTATTGGCCATCCTACAGTATTTCATAGTACCAAAATACAAAAGTGACCACCCCTTTCAATCCATCTTGCTGTTTTAAAAATAGTAACTCTCCACTAAACCTTAACTTTTTAAACAGGTAAAACTCAAGTTACCTACTTTCACATCTAACTTCTCTAGTGCACACTGCAGAGTGCATTCTTTTCAATCTTACCTTTAAGCATCCCTGTGACTAGCACTTTCTCTAATACCTGCTGGAAAGCACTAGGAAGCCTTAAACTCATACAAACACTGAACTCTCCTTGTTAACAAGGAGAAATGAATAGTAGGCACTAAACAGCCTATAATTGCAAAGTACCTTGCTAAGGAAACAGCTCCTATACTTTACAAAGAAAAAAAAAGCCCCAAACCAGGCATGTCCAAGGGTCAGCTTCCGTGATTTCTCCTGTCCACCTGGTGAATCTGGGCATACTGGGGCAATGCAGCAATTGTCTCATGTACACAGACAACCCTCTCCTCCTACCACCCAACACTACAACCTGTGAGAGATGCACTTACATAGCCAAAATGGAAGCAAAGCTCTCTCCACCTAAGATTGTGCTAAACAGTCAAGAGGAGAAGGTTAACACCCACACTACACCTCAAGCAACACATAGCCCTTCTAAACCCGCACCACCAACACCCACATATAGCAACACTAAATCCACATATGCAGAGGCCCTTAACTGTAACCTGCCCAAGCAACAAAGACCTCTGAAGCTGAAATGCAAACAAACACCAATCACAACCAATGTGTCACATAGTTCACAACACCAGTGTGCCACCCAGCAACAGCCCCTAAGGCAAGACAATGTACCTAACACTTTAGTCATAGGTGACTCTATAGTCTGGCACACTGATGTCCCTCTCACCAGGTTGAATAAGGAGAAAATTACAGTCAGCTGCCTGTCGGGTGCCAGGATCCGCCACATAACGCATGCACTCAAGTCACTCCACAACAAGTACAAATATGACTCTGTCATTGTCCATGTTGGAGTGAATGACTTGAGACGCATCTCCCTGGACTACATGAAAAGAGACATGGAAGAGCTCTCGGATCATGTGGCCCAGGCAGGTATGACCCTAGCCCTGAGTAGCATCCTGCCTTCGCCCAGAATTATACCACAATATAAGGATAAAATGACTGACTTCAACAATTGGCTAAGCTTATGGTGTCATTCAAAGGGGATCCAGTATCTGTCTGCCTGGGATGACATGATTGACAGACCATGATGCTTTGCCAGAGATGGTCTGCACCTGTCGCCCCTGGGATTCAGGTTACTGGCTAAGGCTCTTGCCACCCCTATAGTGCCTTTTTTAGGCAAACTTCAAAGGACAAAACCACCACCGTAACAGGTACAAGCATGCAAAATCTGAAGGTAATGCTACTCAATGCTAGAAGTCTAAACCTCAAAATGCACTCTCTCGAGGCACTCCTAAAAATGGAGAACATCGATATCTGTGCAGTAACTGAGATCTGGTTCAAGGCTCCAGAGAGCACCCCTGCAATACCAGGCTACAACTCTTACCACACTTTTCGCTACCAAACCAGGACTGAAACACTAAAGGTGGAGGAGTGTCAATATTCACCAAGGATATTCACACCACCAGGCTAGTTGGCCAACACAATGTGTCTGAAATTCTCCAAGTGCAACTAACACTAGGTAAGACTGCAATCCAAATTGTAGCTTGCTACAGATCCCCCACCATACCCCAAGATTCTCACTACACCTTTCTAAACATACTGGAAAATATTAAGATAGAACCAAACACCCTAATACTGGGTGATTTTAACTACCCTGCCATTAACTGGGAAAACTACTCATGTCCCAACACCTTTGCGCAACGGCTCTTGCCATTCATAAATTCCAATGCCCTGATCAACTAATCCATAGTCCCACCAGGGGCTCCAATATCCTAGACCTGGTCATTACCAACATGGGAAATTAATGCTCCATACCTATGGTCACCCCCTCGTTAGTCAGGTCTGACCATAAGATAATCACCCTTAACATCCACATCCCACCCCCACCCCCCCCTAAAGAAACTACCAAAAAAAAATTCTCCAAAGCCAAACTCATGCTAATCAAGTCAGAAGTGACAAAAATCATGACACCCCTGCAGACGGAACTGAAGGTTCAACTGCTGAATCCTACACTAAGGCACTGTACGAGCACATCCACTCATGCATGAAACGTGCCATCCCAAATAGATCCAAAATGCTCTCATCCAAAAAAGGAAGCCAATCTGGTGGTCCCCTGCCATAAACAAACTTTACAACAAAAGGAAGAAACTTTTGCAGAAAAGAGGAAAATCCCAGGATGCAAAAACTCCCTTACTAGCCTCAGTAAGAAACTGAGATGCCTCATAAAATCCTCCAAAGCTAGTTACGAAAATAAAATTGCCAAAGATTCCAAAGACAACCACAAAGCATTCTATAACTATGTCAAGAATCTAAATGGCAATGCTCAGATCTGCTCTGAGCTAAAACAGAATGGCATTAAATATACTGATCTGAAGGATATTGCCAATATCCTGGCAGATCGATTCAGTGCCAACTTCACCCCCTCTCACGCCCTAAATGGCCCATCTCAATACCGGAAGATTGCCAAATTCCAGTAATAATGGCCACACAGGTACAAAA
>NC_056733.1:1113866965-1113891965 GCF_019279795.1 Protopterus annectens | reverse complement strand
AGGTGGACTTGGAAAGGTGGTGTACATACAAATATTTCAAACACAGGCATCAATGCCCTTCTAGCTTGCCAATTTATCAAAACCGTTGCTCCCATAATAAGTGTCCAGACTGTTCTTAAAATATCTAAGCTAGTACTTGTTTTAATGTAATTTGGTAGTCTGTTCCATGCATCAGTTATTCTGTCACAGAACCAATTAGTACACTTCTCATTCCTACAGAATCTTCTACATAGGGTGTCTGATGATTCTCTAGGTACTTTTTGATAACCCCAAATTCCCAGAGGTAGTTGTCTCTAAATACCTTATATACCCGAATATGGTCTCTTCTTAAATATCTACATGAAACACTCTACAAGTTCAAATATTTTAGTCTTTCATAATAACTTAATTTCACATCCATTGATGGCTTTGGTATATTTCTACTGTATTCTTTCCAGTTTACTCCTGCTTGTTTTCTTATAGGATTTCCATATTGTTGTTATTACATGCTCAAGTTTGGGTCTAATGTAGTTAACAAACAATCACTTCATCATTTCTGATTTCCTAGACTTTATACATTTTTTATATAAACCATAGTTCTATAACTATCATTAACCAATTGGTTGATATGATCAGAAAAACACATAGCTGAATCCACCCATATACCCAGGTCCTTAAATGAGTCTACAGTTTCAATCACTGTGTGCTGTATTAAATATTCACCTTTCAATTTATGTTTCCCAAATGTCATATGTTTAGTTTTTGATGTATTTATCAGCATATTATTCTCCTTTGTCTAAATGGTCAGTTTATCTAAGTTATTTTGCAGACATGCCTTATCTCTGACACATGTAATCAGTTTACCCAATTTCGTATCATCAGCATAAAGACTGTAGAACACTTCAGATAAAAAAGGTGGGTCTGAAAGACACAATCTAAAGAAGTATGGGCCTAGGGCAAAGTTCTGTGAGACGCTTGGATCATAACAAAGAATTTCACCTGTCCATTTGCTGTATGATACATGCCAATGTCTTATTTGTAAGCCAAGCGGCTATCCATCTTATCAAGAGTACAATACCTAGTTGTTCTGCTTTATTGATCAGTGTTTTGTGTATGAACTTGTCAAATGCTGAAGTTAAATCTATATAAACAGAATTGCAGCAGACAGTACAAACAACCACAAGGCCTTCTAGAGTTATACAAAGAATCTCTACGGCAATACCCAGATTTGCTCTGAGCTACTGCACAATGGTACCTCCTATACCGAGCCAACAGATATTGCCAATATATTGGCCAACAAATTCAGTACCAACTTTACCCCCCCCAAAGGACTAATCACAATACCAGCAGATTGCCTGGCACCCAGTATTACTGCTGCACAGGTTAAAACAGCACTGTCCAAGGCCAAGAATACAGCTTCTATGGGACCTGACAATATCCCTGGCTGTGTTCTACATGAACTACGGAGTCAACTGACACCTCACCTGTGTGCTCTGTTCAATCACACCCTCATCTCACGCTTTGCCCCTACCAAATGGTGCACTGCTATAGTCATCCCTCTCCACAAAGGATTAGCGACTACAGACCCTGGGAAGTATCGCTCCATTAGCCTGAGAAGTCTGATATGCAAAGCTATGGAACGCAGCATCATGGACCTAATAAACAAGAATATAGGGAATCTCCAAACTCTGGATCCCACACAGTTTGGTTTTGTGAAGGGTAGGTCGTGCCTGCTCAACCTGGTTGACTTCTTTGAGTATGTCACCTGAGTTGTGGATGAAGGCAAGGTAGTTCATACAGCCTACCTTGATCTGGCCAAGGCCTTTGATAACATTCCCCACTCAGGAATCATAGAAAAACTCACTAAGCTAGGCACCAACCCCTATATCACTAGGTGGGTTGCAAACTGGCTCAAAGATAGAACCCACAGTGTGAAAATAGCTGACTCCAAATCAGACTGCTGACCATCATGAGTGGAGTCCCATGGTCCTGGGTCTTCTCCTGTTTGGTATCTACTTCTCTGAAGTCCAGGCCAACAGAAAGGGACTCTGGCTGACAAAATTTGCAGACAATTGCAAGTTGGGAGCCATTGTTAATTCCCCAAGTGATGTTGACATTCCACAGAAAGGCCTCATTGAGACCAACGACTGGTGTCAGAACCATAGCCTTAAGCTCAATGCCAAAAAATGTGTCGTCATCCCCATGAATTGCCACATCGATGGTAATCCACTGAACACAGAAGGCGTTATAAGAGATCTGGGGACACAAGTTGACAGCAATCTCTCTTTTGACCACCACATTGCCATTGTGGTCAAAAAGTACTTCTATGTGGCACTTCTCATTACTAATGGTTTGGCGTCCAAGAAGAAAAGGGTCATTGTCTCCCTCTACCCTTCCCTCATTAGGCCAATCATTGCGTAGAATGCCCCATTTGGCATGTACCTTACTAGACACCTGCAACAACTGGAGAGGCTACAAAGAGGATCCTAGGCCTTAAACACTTGTCCTATATGGACAGACTCAGAAAACTCCAACAATTCTCTGTCTCATATCGCCTACTTAGAGGTGATCTCGGGTTGACTTACAAAGCCATGTCTGACCCAGCTCTGTCAGAAATGGTACATCTAAAGAAATCCTAATCCCTCCACACCACACACTCCAGAGACCTCAACCTCATTACCACAACGAACAGAACATGCTGGAGGAACAGGTTCATAACCCAGAGACTGCTCATGCTATGGAATAGACTTCCCATACATGTCAAGCAGAGCACCTCTCTGACCATCTTCAAGAAAAATCTTGATGAGTGGGTGGGAAATAGAAAATACACCCCAGGGATCACTCCAGTGGCTTTACTTGACAGAGGCACTGAGAACTAAGGTCAGGTGGCATGATGCCAGGGTAGTCCTATGGGATAGGCTTGTAAAGGCTCCAGGGCCATTAGCCTAGTACACACCTATGAACCTGTAAATTACATTACAAGAAATGTTTTAATTTATGCTGATATTATATTGTTATAGAACATCATGTTACAGTTGCAATAGATCTATTTTCAACAAATGCATGCTGATATATGGTTTCAAGTCCAAACCTTTACAGATTTGACAATAACTTATCCAATATTATTGTCTTCTCTATTATTTTTCCACAACATGAAAATACACGTAATGGTCTACATGATTCTGGGTTTGTCCTACTCCCCTTTCCCTTAATGACAGGTTTAAGAAGCGCATGTCTCCAGTCTTGAGGACTCTCCCCATATTTAATACAATTTAGTAAATAACAGGTATAATGCTACTGTCTTCTCAGGTCATTATTACTAATTCCATCTCCTCCCTCTGCATTGTTTGGATCCAGTTTGCGCAGTTCTTTTTCAATATAATCTAATTTGATTTCAGCATCTGAGTTTACCTGGCTGTCACTAGGACAACTTACCACCCACTTTGTAGAGCCAAACTGTTATCTGTAATCTAAATTTTAGAATCTACACGCAGTTTATCAATTTGTATGTTTTCACTTCTTCCACTGCTTATGTATCTATAAAATAGTTTCCTATTACGCTCAATATCTTTGTATACATTTTCTTCATTTTTCTTGATCTAGCCTCTGGGCATGGGGACATAGAGACTGTTCCAGATGAGAAAGATAGAGTGTGCCATGAAGAAGGGACACAGGAGGAAAGTGATGTTCTATGTAAGAGAGAGAGAATGCCTGCTAAAGTTTTTCCTATGTTTCAACAGAAGGTGACTGAAAAGACTAGGCAAGCAAAATAATTCTCCAGAAAAGTCTCAAAAGACTAATAATAAAGCAAATGGAGGAACATTAAGATACAGAATCTCTTAGTGCTGACAAATAAGATTCATTTTGACTTGCAAACTTTTCTATACAGGGTAAAATATTTATATGTACAGCAAGGTAACATAACGTCTTTCCTTAGGACTTCCACTAGGTACTAAAAGTGGACAGAAGAATGTTTCAAATTTATAAACTATGGGACAAGAGGTGGTGTGGGTTGGGTTTCCTAATGACCTCCTGACTTGATAAATAGGGTATACGCAATGAAGACCAAGTTGGGTTAAGACAGGGCTAAGTCATAACATGCTAGGTTTAAGAATCAAGTAGTTTTAAAAATAAACTAAAATAACTTAATTATCATTGTAAGTTGTATTCCCACAGAACAGGCTCAATTGGTACAGTCCTTTTCCTGACTTTCTTGAACTACATCTGACTGGCTTTTGAGAACAGGTGACTAAGTGAGAGAATAGAATCCTTGTTTCTGATTTCAGCATGATATACAGTGTTCTACTCTCCATGACATTAAGTACATAAAAAGAAAAAGACAGCTTGGCTGGTTATGCATAGATTTCAAAAACATCTTCAATTCTTTATTAATTGCTGTCCACTGCCTTTCCTCTGGTTAATAAAAATATACCTGATGTGTATAAAATTCTAATGGGACTTAAGAAATATCTTCACTGCCTGCTCCTTACTATCCATATCCACTGTCAAGAGCTGTTCACTGTCACAGCATTATTGGAAATTAAAATTAAAGAACTAAGAATTTATCCAAAGCCATTTATCAACACCCCTTGGGGAAAAGTCTTATCATTGATTGACACTATACAATAATTGATCAGACACTATGATAATGGATTGGACATACTTATAAAGTAAGGCGAGAAATCCAAAGTGGTAGGCAGTTTTGGTGCTCAATTAAATTTATACGTTTTAGCCTGGTGGATCATTGCTACTTGTTTTAGACTTATAAAGTAACTGTATACATTAAGATCTGTTACAGTGTCAGGCTAATGTAAATAGTGTACATAGTTATTTAAGATGTTATGTATAAATACTATGGAATTCATTCAAATGTATTTGAAAAATAAAAAAAATTTATAAAAAAAAAAAGCTGTTCACTGAACCTGTCAGTCAGCAAGCTTGCTATATCCACAGTTTCTATATATGTAGTACCATTAACTACGAAGCGCACATCTGGGCCTTACCTTAGAAGTTACAGATGTAACTAAAGAATTCCTTGTGGTTATCCTTAGTTAGCTTTGGAGGACTTCATTGAGAGTCTTATTTGCTTGTTTAAGTTGAGGAGGGAGTGTTTCCAGTTTTGAGACTGTTCTTTCCTACTCTTAGACAGCAATTTCTCCTATTATATGGCCTATTAGTGGCAGTTGTCCACCAGGCAGGTTTGTTTTTCCTTAAAATCTTGCTTTGGTTCTTTCAGGTACAGCAGAGTCAATACAATTATACAGGTGATTGTATAAAGCTTTATTGTATAACTCAGCACAGGTGTCTGTTCCATCAGTGGCGGTGAGGGCTATGAAGCTATTATGTTGTCATGTAAGAGGTTGTAATTGGCTTTGGAGTTTTTTAGTCCTGTTGTTGCTAAGGGGGGGGGGTGGTCTTGTGTTATAGCTACTTCTAGTGAGACTGATTTGTGGTCAGATCTTACCAGGGATGGCCAAACATTGGGAATGGTGCAGCAGTCGCCCATACTGGTGAGCACCAAGTCCAGGATGTTTGAGTTCTTTGTGGATATGTCAACCAGTTGGTCCAGGACATTCATTTCTCCAGTTCCCATCTATGGGTCGTACAGGACTACCAGTGTCTGTATAACATCTCAATACACATGCAGCCATTTATGGATCTGTACATCTTTCAAGTGGTGTAAGATTATCTTCTGTCAGTAATGCTTTCTAGTGCATGAGAAGCAATGTTGAATACCTGAAATGGGGGGCCATATCGAACACCTGTGAAACTGCCTTTTTTTTTAACTCAAAAGATTTTTATTTCAGGAAATGATATATAATTTTATAACATTTTACAAGTGACATTCTAAATAACTATATACAATATATACATCAGCTTGACATCAATAATAGTTATAGGTGAAAACAAATAGTACACATATATCTAACAGTCTGCTGGTCAGAGGATGACCGTTCATTGGTGTAAAGTATCAATCAATGACAAAACCTTTTTCCATGGATTGTTAACCAATGGTCTCGGAAAAGCCCTTAGTTCCTTAATTTTCATCTCCATCAAAATTGAGCTCTTCAATAAGGTGTAAAAATCTTCCAAAGTAGGTGTTATATTTGAGTTCCATCTTCTGGTTATACATTTTCTTGAGATTGCAAGTATTGTCCATAAGAGATACATATTTGTTTTATTCAGATGTAGACTGTCATTAACATTCAAAAGGATCAGTGTTTTAGATAAAATGAAGGAATCATTAAACAAAGCCTGCAACGTTTCAGGTCCTTATTAGCATTTATAGGTTTCCTAAATTAATTAATGTAGTGATTAATCAGATATGTTTTAGTAGGTTTTGCTATACTATATTGCATGCATGTACTTATTAGATACTAAGGTTTATTAGCTTTATGTAATATTGGAAGTTTATTTAAAAAAGTAAACTCATTTATTGATATGACAGTTAGTAGTTCTTTCCAATTGGCCAAATGATTGGGATTTATCCAGTCTATAATAGTTTTGGCTATGGATACCTTTATATATGTTTCTATATCTGGAAAGTTTAATTTTCCTAATTTCCATGGTCTAATATGGGGTCTACTTTAGGACATCGAAAGTTTAATATCTCGAATGCATATGGAGTGAACCATATGCATCAAATTATTAAACAATTGAATTCCAAAAAAAAAAAAAATACACAAAATAAAATTTAAACTAGTGTAGGCAGGGGGGCAAGCCCCCCTGTACCCCCCACATGGGGAGCTATGCCCCCCACACACCCCGCTACTTAAATATACCAACTCTGAGATCACACTACATTGAAGTAAACTAAAATCTCCACCTACAGAGATTTCTGTTTACATTTTCGATGTTTTGCGCTTTTGGTGTACTCGTGTCGAGAATATCATATTCGATATTCTCGGACTTCGAGCAAATAAAGTAGACCCCTAATATGATATGCTAAGGCTATTCTATTTCTCTTAGGGAACCATAAATAATTAAAAAGCTGAATTAATTTCTTTGAAACATATCTATTGGGAAGCAGTTGAATAGCTGTAGCCACATATAGAATCTTGGGTAGTAAAACCATTTTTATTAATTGAAGTCTGTCTTCAAAAGATAATAATATTTTATTCTATCTATCAATACAAATGTTCATTGTGTTAATGATATTGTCACAGTTTACTGATGTTATCTCATTTGGATCTTTATATAAGACTATTCTTAAGTACTTTAGAGTGGACGCTTATTTCCCTACAATATAGTTTTATGTAACCTGTACTTCTTTCTTTTTATTTAAGAATAAAAATTTAGATTTTTACTTATTGAAGACCTGAAATCAAGTAAAATTTCTCAATCACTACGTCTAACTCCTCCAAGGACTCTTTAGACTTAATTAAGGTTAATAATATGTCATTGGCAAAATCATTATTTTAGAATTATATTGATTGTAAACATCCACCGCTTTTATTTTTTAGGTTATTGCATATTGTTTCTGCAAATACTTTAATGGCTAGAGCAAAAAGAATGGGCAACATAGGGTTGCCTTTAGTGCCCTTTTGTTATATGACTAGATTCTGATGTGAATGGGCCTAATTTATCATAGGCTACATTGTTTATATATATGTTTTCTAGTAAGTGAATGAAACAAGGGGGGAGTTGAATAGTGTTATTGATAGTATTCTAAATAGATAATCCCAATTTAGAGACTCAAAAGCTTTCTCTATGTCTAAACCTACTATGTGTCTCTTTATTTTCTTTATTTACATAATATATGAGTAAACATCCTCTTGATATTATTGTATGTGTGTCTATTGACTATAAATCCTGTTTGGTCATTGCTGATTATTTTAGATAAGGGTATTTTAATTCTATTAGCTAAAATTGACAAGAATATCTTGTAATCATTATTCAGTAGTAATATGGGTCTATATGAGGTGCATAGATTTGATGTTTTATCCTCTTTTAAAATCAGAGTAATTAAAGAATATTTCCAAGAAGGTGGAATTATTGCATTTGTTTGAACTTCTATTAAAATTTTATGGAGTAGGAAGGTTATCGTTGGGGGGAAAAGTTTATATAATTCCATAGTGATACTGTTTATTCCTGGTGCTTTGTTAATCTTGCTTTCTTTAATTTTATCAATAACTTCCCTATAGGATATAGGCTTTTGTAAGTCTGATTTTAATTCTTCTGGTATCTTTTTAATATTAATAAAATTAATAATTGTGTTTAGTTGGGCAATATGGAAATTCTCTTTTTTAAAGTGTTCCATGTAGTGATATCTGAATGCATCAAGAACATCTACTATATCCAATACTTTTTTCCTTTCATTTTGTGATAAATGTTGTTAATATTATTGGATTTGGCTTGTATTTTGATTCTTGTGAATAAGTTATGTAGATATTTAGGAGAGGTGGCTAAGGAGTTTTTTATTTTAAATTTTCTAATGATAAACTAGTTTTATGTTAATATTTAATTATATTTATTACTTAACTCCTCTATTTTCTTTCTGATTTGTGGGGAGTTTTTTTTTTCATTTTTAATTGACATGAGTTTGGATTGTGCATCTAATAATTCTTTATCCCATTCTTTTATTGTATTTTTGTACCAGGTAAGAGTTTTACCAAATATATAGGCTTTTAATAAGTCCTATATCATTATTTTATTGATTTCTGTTGTATAATTAGTATCTAGGAAAAACTGCAATTCTGATAACAGCCAAGGTTTAAATTCTTTAATTTTTGTTATATATGGAATTCTAGATGATAAGATTAAAGGTTTGAAGTCAGTTTGGATTTTTAAAATCAAAGAATGATGGTCTGAAAAGGGGGCATGCAGCAACTGAGAAGTTAGTGATTTTTAAATGCAGGTCTTGGACAATTAATATTTTGTCTATTCTAGTTTGAGTGCCATATCTGTGGTCTTGATGGGAAAACAATAGATTTATCATCTTTCAAATTAAATGCGTTTAGTAAATAAAATTAATCAATCCATTTTTTATAGATTTGGAGATGGAGGAAGTCCTAATTATAGTTATATATAATTCTCTTATTAATGGTTTCAGATGAATCTAGAATGCAATTGAAATCTCCTCCTATTATTAGATTACCTGTATGATTATTAGAGTTGAAATCTAAGTGTTTTTGATTGTTCCTACTCTGATACCAGGGAACCAGTATAGGTTTACCAATGTTTATATTCTGTTTTTAAATTTGACTACTACCATAGCCATAAGACTTTCTTTGTCTTCATATTTAAAGATGGTTTCTGGCATTATAATATTCTTTATCCATAAGATTGTTACACCTTTAGTTTTTGTCTTGTGGGTAGACTGAGCTAAGATTAAATAATCTTTAGGATTCCATGAATAACTACCATTTGTTTTGAAATGTGTCTCTTGAAGAAAAACTACTTGTGCGTTTGTGTTTTGTTTAATTTTAAGTATTTCAACAAATTAGATATTTTAGTTGGGTTATTTAAACCATTGCTATTCAAGTATAATAAGGTTAAATCCATATCAGTTTATTTGTCAAAAGGATGAGTTTTATTTTGACTACTCGACATATTCCTCTGATAACAGCAAAAAATATTTTTTATGTATAAGTATTTAAGAGAATTTGTCAGATTTTTCTCTATCATAAATCTTAATAAAATGCTGTTTTGGTCAGGCTTAACAAGAAAAAGAGATTTTTTAGATAATGTCAAGATAAACATAACAAGAAATTATGTAACTGAGTTCCACTCTAAACATGGAATGAAAATATTTCCCAATTTAATAGATAAAAATAAGCCTATTAGATTATCACTCATACTTTTAGCAGACATAAAAGCTCTTTGAACTCCATAAGTTAAACTGATATATGGAGAATAGTTTATAAAGAGAATATAAGAACTGAAAATATATATTTCTTTTCTTTTTTTAATTTTTACATAGTTTAATAACACTATAATGTCCTGAATGTCATGAATATGATAGTAGCATTAGCTGTAAATGTAACTACTTAACAATTAAAACATATATGATGTAAACAAGAGATGTTTATTATATTTCTTCAAATATTCTCCTTAATAGAAATGATTGTATTACTTGTGATGCAGCATTAATGGTATTAGTCATGTGAAAAAGTGTGTTAATCTAAAATATTGTCATATAGAACAAAATTGTTCAAATACGTTGCTAGAATAAATCAATCTACACAAATACCTTGAGTTATTATATACTCTACCAATTACATTAGCGTAACAACTCAAACATGTTTCTTTAACCAACTTTGTTGTTAAACTTGCCCATAAATACTATAGATAGCCATGAACTAAACGCTGTTTGCAACCACACCTGCTGATAAAAGTACACCATGTACAGAAAGGGTCTATATAATGAAAGCGAAAATCCCTAAGCGCGAATACCTAAATGTCGACCCCTTTACCGTGAAATGCAAAAATCCCGAATGCACTAAATCGCTTCTTCATTTGCATGTCATTATACCATAATTTGCATATCACTTTTTCTGCACCTTTTGGCCCATTACTCGATAATGCTACATGGTTCTTTAAATCACTACCTTGATATGCATTCTCATTTTTGGAGCAAGAACATACCTTTAATATTTTTACATCATACACTGAAGTATTTAATTATAACTAAGTACTGTGAAACTGGATTATGAATCCTGACACATATGGCCAAGCACACAGACACACAGATTTACAGATTCATATTTTATTTCTATTTACTTTTCTCATTTTTAGCACTTGCTGTTTTTATTTCCTGAACTGCATTAATTGCATTTAGACTAGGGAATTTTATTTTTTTTTATTTTTTTATTTCTTGGCTTGTCTGACACAGCAGGCTATGGACCAGGGAACACTTTGTCTTTGGCAGAGTTGTTGCCAGCTTATTTTGTGCCAGGTGCAGTTCCTTGATCTGGTGCCTCTCAACTCTAAGTTGAGGAGAGAAAAAAAAACAAAACAAGAAAGGTATTCTCTCTGAGCTGAGGATCTCAGTTGAGAAAAAAACAAAACAAAACAAAGGTTCCTTGTAAAAGTGTGAGCTGTACCAAACTGCTTGCTGCAAATGCTAGAAGTGACTAGCTACAATTTAAATATCACACAAGCACTTCAGCCCTGACTGCAAATACAGTATTTGCCAGTTGTGCCCCCTTACATCTTGAACTCAGGCTGGATACCCCATTCACGGTGCCCTAACTAAGCCTCTGGCTCTTGGTACATATAAAGCATTGTACAGCTTTTTTGCAACTACCTGAGGATAAGAAAAGTGCATATCCTACCTATCATAGCATGACAGACTTACAGAAACATTCCCCGAGACTTTCTATTTGGTATGCTCTTTCTTGTTTGAGATGCTAAGAGATATGTGTCCTTTGTCAGATCCACATGCAGATGACTGCTCTCCTTTCTTCCAGCCGCTATAATAATGACGTCTATGTTTGCTTATAGACATATTTCATCAGCATTAAAGGGTGGCTTTCTGACAGCTAACTTGTGCTTGGTGACAGGAAAATTGTGCTTGTACTTCTCTGTGCTAAAAAGTTATCCTGGTGATAAAGCTTCATTTATTTGCATCCAGTCAGCTGGTGATTTAAGAAAATAATTGCTACTTTCATGAAGCACCTTGATGTTGTACTCATTCAAAAAACTCACTCACTCACTCACTCACTCACTCACTCACTCACTCACTCACTCACTCACTCACTCACTCACTCACCCATGAAACATACTATAGCTACCACAATCTGCAGGCTCTTTGTTACTTAAGTGTTTAAAATCTTCCTCACTCCTGAGACCAGGCTTACTGCACCATTTATTGGATCATAGCATTGTATTCACTAGCTCATGGATTCTCAGAATTGCCACAGCAAGACACTCTGAAATCCCAGAAAAGACATTAAGCTTTCACTACATAACAAAAACCCGTCTAGGCCTCTCCTTAAAAGAAAAATCATGTGCGTGCACTGTACATAAACAGACCGATCCATCCCCCAAATAACTCAGTCACAGACATGCATTTGAATTTGATTTGGCATAGCACATTTTTTATATATATATCTATATATATATATATATATATATATATATATATATATATATATATATAGATATATATATATATATATTTTTTTACTATTCATTTGTATTCAGTTTTTAGTCAAACACACATATTCTTTGACTATTATTCAGCATTCTGCCTGATCTCACACAAAAGAACTGTATAGTTATTGTTTTAAAAATTGGATCGTTAATGTTTTAAGTATATGCTTTCAGACTTGTTAGGCCCTTCACTGAAACAGGCCTGGGCCTCCTGATTTGTGAAATACTCCACTAGATTCATAGAGATTTACAAAGCCTTAATAGAAAGAGCTTGTCACAGAATGACAGAGTTTGTAGTAATTATTCCAAGTTGTAGCCACTGCCACTTTAACACACTTGAGACAATAAACTAGAAAATTCTGGAATACAGAGAACTTCACTCTGCTCATAAGCTTGTCACAATGGATAGTACTGTTATGCCTTAGGACTCTGTAAACAGATACACCCCCTGCAAATAATCCAGTGTTTTTGTTTATTTTCTACTTTGGGTTAGTAAATTGTGTAATAGAGTGTATATGAGCAATTTTAGGATCATTGTGTAGGATTATAATAGAAAGTTAAAATGGTATTTATTTTTCTTTAAATCAATTTGTGATAACTATAGCTTGGATTTTAAACATGGTCATGGAGTGATGTATGCTATGAGAGATTTTAAGTAATGATGTATAAAGGCATGAGCGATTGTAAGTAATGATGTTTAAAAGCATGTCTTTTTAATGCAATTTTTATTGATTTAATCTTTGTTGTTGACGTACCTTATTGGGAGTTGGAGAATAGGAGATTTAATGGAAGTGGTAACACATTGTTATTAACTCTGATGAAGTCAAAAGTGTAGGGATGAAAGCGCTTAGTACCAGTTTATTTTATTCTGGTTTGCTACAATATATTAAAAATGTAAAAGCACAAGTGTGTGTTCCTTATAAACATTTATATGTAAAAAGGGACATTGTAAAATCACTGCATGCTGCTTTGCAGAAAAACTGGGCAGCACTGTCTTATGTTGAAATGTATGACAAAAAAATCACCTCTCACAAAACGTAAACAAGTTTGTTAGTTCTTTTTGTGATAAATCAGCTTGCTTTTCCCTGGTTTAGGGCATGAAAAATTAGTCTGTCTCATTAATGGCTGCACTTATTTGTATGATACTAACACCAAACTATGACGGCAACATTAAGGAAAAGCGCATCTAATGTGAAAATCACAGCATCTTCCTTAGCAAATAGTCATGGTTTTGTGTGCTTTCACTGTAATTCTGTTCCATAAACAGACCTGCACCTCTGAATGTATAAAGTAAAACTACCTTGTAAAATAACAAGTGAACCATAAGAAAAATACAGGACAGTTCAGCAAGGATTTAAATGACATACTTTTTCTCATTTTATAGGAATGCTTATGCCAAACTAGAGGATTAACAGAACTTATACATAGTTACTTATGTCAACGAATCAAGAGGAAATGGAAGCGCGTCGTCTGAAGTCTTCTTCCAAGATACATATTTATTTATTTGTCATTTGTTAACTGGGTTAGTCCAGCTGAGCCAAGGGCCCATTTTCAGTGGAGGCCCGAGGTGAAATGCTCTGACAAAAAGTGAACAAACTATAGTTTTCACAGATTTGTAAAAAAATAACAGATTAAAAATGTAACTTTTCCAACAAGACAGTAAAGAAGATAAATAGTTGCTAAAAGTTTGCACTCGATACTAAGATGCTGAAAGTTAATACAGGGACATTCTAAGGGTGTTTATTTAAATAGATAATTCACAGTACTGGAAAGTAGATAAAAAATATAAAAAGTGCATACGATCAATGTAGACCGTATATATTAAATGGTATTATACTAAGCAGGCATTACCATATGGTATGTGAAGTGAACAGTACAAACATTTTGCATCTTTCAACATCTTTTGTATAACATTATGTAATTAGACAGTTTTTTTATATTACATCTTATTTCCACTTACTTGTAGTGACTTGTGACAATGATATATGCAAATTTATTGTTAATTGATTACGCAAGGTATACACTTAGAATTAATGTCTGTTTCTTTAAAATAGCTCTAGGTTCTATTCACCCTAGATTATGACAGTATACTTACCCCAGGACATAGAGCAGTTATCCCATGAAATCCATTAGTACCAGACAGCTGACCTGCTACCTTATCTCAAGCTGGGACAAAACAGGGCTGCTGGACATTCTTCTTCCTAGGTAATTTGAGAATATTTTTTGCCCTACTTTTTCTGGGTGGTAGGCAGTTATGAGGTGCTCTGATTCTTGGAACTTATTGTTGAATATCAACATTCCCAAAAAATAGAGAACTCTGACTTTCTCTGTGGCATAGATGGACGAAGTGTTGTCTATGATCCAGACATCCTGAGTTTGATTAGTGGTTTGAAAGCTGGCCTTCTTATCAGTCACAGGAGGGTAAGAATAAGTGGTTTACTCTGATGTGTGCATCATGGGAGAATGAAAATGGTGCCTTCTGATTGGCTGATTGCTTCTATGCAGGTGGAGACCTCCATGATAATGATACTTGCTGAGGAGCTGGGAACAAGGGTTTGGCAATCCCAAGATAGGGATGGTAAGTCTCATTGTGTATAGGAGCACATGTGGAGGGAGAGCATAGGATATCCTTGTACCCTGCATGGCTCGGCCCACATCAGTCACCAACGTCTGATTAGTATTGTGTCAAGTGCCTTTATTTCTGGGAAACCAGCAAGGGCACAAACCACCGCCATGGCTACCAGGATGATAGTCCCTCCAGTTGACGCTTACCTTCGCTGACAGATATCCGTGTCAGTTCTCCTCCAGGATCCTCCAAGAATGTTGATTCCCTCATTTTACTATACAGAATTCCTAGCAATGGTGCAAGGCAACCTTGATCTCATCCTTTTAGTCTCTACCGATAGCTCATTTCCATAGTGAAGGATGGGGATCTAGATCAGCTGGTAAACTGAGAACTTCATCATGTGACATGGGTCTCAGTTTACATAGACAGTTTGCTGTACAGAACTGCAGCTGTTGTACCCATCCAGTAGCAGATCAACTGAGCAACTCTACCTTCACTGATTGATAGACCCCAAATACGTTAACTCCTCTAGCTGATTTAGTCACCATCCCCCTACTTGCAGAGTGCAATACAATTATTGCAAGATCATGACCTCTGACCTCAGATGCTGAGTTTCATCCCAGGTGCTTCAAACTCAGCAATGAATAATTCTAAAGCACACCAAGGATCACAGACATGTTACATTATCTGCCATTGATGAAGATGTAACTTTCATGTTCCCAGATTGACTGCTCTTCAAAGTTCAGCTGCACCTTTATACTGTGTCTTTGAAAATCTTGGAAAAAGAAAAAAAAAAAGAGTGGCCAACACCATCCTTGATGAAGTACTACACCCCTTACAACACCCACTTATTAACATAATCGACTCTAAGGCAAGTGAAATCTGGGGAGTTTGCTTGATTTATTTTACATTTGATAAAAGGATAAATGGGTTAAACAGTTTTTTAAGCCACAAGCCAAGTCACATTTCTTGTTGAAGAACACAGTTAAAAAGACTAACTGTGTAACACAATGGCATGGTTACACATAACAGCATTAGTACCAAAGAAATATCAGTCACATGCATGTACATATTCACAGGTTTGGTAATTTACCTTAATTCTTTCAAAGTACTTGTGTCAAAACAGTTGTCCTAGAATAGTAAGTTTTTACATTGACTTTCAACGTCAAACAGCATTTTTATTTCAGTCAAATCAGCTCAAATAATATATGCTTAGTGAGTCAGTCTTTTGTCTTTTGAGTATTTGATTGATACTTTGGAGTTTACAGTTTTCAGCACTAAAACAAATGCCACATCCCTCAAATACAATAGGTGAGGTGAATGACATTAGTGTGCACAGGAAGCTGGAAGGTGAGTTTCTATCACTTACACCGGTCTATCATTTTTATCTCTAATAACATTGCCATAACAACACCATAGGAAGTGTCAGTGACTTCCGGGATATAGTCCATCTTTTGACACCATTTCTGCCCACATCTTCACATAGGTGCCATGTAAGAGCAGAGACAGCCTAAGTAAACAGGCTGTCCAGCTGCAGAGACTGATAGAGTTCTTGGAGTATCTGTTCCATTCCGAACCATGTGACCCTTGAGCCTTTACAACTCATGTTCATGAACACTGGAAACCAGTGTAGCAGGGAGTATGTCCTTCATCAAGTTTAAATTTTCTTGGTATTGGAAACAAACTCACATGTCAAACTTTGATTATTGGCTCCATCTCCAGAAAAGAAGTGTTAATTTTCACTAATGTTAGCAGGTCCTTGTGACCACAAGTTGTGAGTGTTGCTGTTTCAGTGCACCGTGATGTTGTCTCCACCTCTTATTATAAATGCAATTTTGTATGTGGTTGCCCTCACAGTATGATTAAAAATGAATGTCTTTCAGCTTTACTTGGTTAGGAGTCGCCACAGCGGAACTCCAGTTCGCTAATGATTGGCAGTGGATTTTTACAGTGCCAAGGTGCCAGCCTGATGCCCAACCTTGAAAGAAGGCACACCCCATTCACGCGAGAATCGAACCAGAGAACCTCTTGCTGTGAGGCAACAATGCTAACCGATGTACCACCGCAGCATATTCCCATAGTATTATGCTATGTAAGTATGATACAATGTTGAATTATGATAACCGATAGCATGTATGTGTCCATAGCATTTTGTGCTATTTTGTACAGTCTCTACACTGATTAATATGTTGCAATGCAGTGAGTCATTAGGCCGTGTAAGATGTGAATCATTAGGCTGCGTAAACTACATTTATAACCAAGAACAGTTACAAGTGTGGTTACTTCACATTGCAGATTATATTGTTTCATTGCGGTATTTCTAAAAGCTGGGGCAGTAAAGTGCATAGTGTATCTGATGAAAAAGTGAATGCGTTAGTAACTTTAAAATAGGTTGTTGTTGGAATCATAATTGCTAAATCGTATGTCTTAATATGTGTGGTTAGGGAGTAGAGATTAGTGTGGCAAATGCATAGTTTATACAATGGTTCCTTACTATAATGATATACCCATCTGAATAATAAAATTTCAACAGAAGACAAAATCTTGTTTCACTTCACCCCAGAACCTCATCTTCAGGTTTCTTTAGTCACAAAAGGTTATAATTCAATTTGCATATATTTACACCAATAAAGCAGATCAACGGGCTATTATATATAAACACTGATATATCATGTTATGGGCTTTTATAAAAAATATTTTTCAGTTTTCCATTCCTAATTTTTTCATTTATATATATCAAAAATATGTGCTGCTAGCATGAATGTTGGTATGGAACTTAAACCAGAATTAGTTTACTTGGAAGTTACAAAAAAATAACTTAGGTAATGTCAAAGTTCATATATAAAGAAAACTATTTAAAACTGTGCTTTCATTCGCCTGACTAATTCTTCCCATATTCTTCCTACATGAAATACAAAAAACTTTGTATTTCATTTCGTCTTATGTCATGTATATACCAAGCATACTGCAGGCAAGAAAGTAATTACCATTCTGTAACAAGCATTTCGGTATGTGTCAAAACATTGTTAATACACAGAACAGAAAAGCTGATTAAAAAACATTTGGCAGAGACATTGGCTTTATGTTTAAGCTGTTCTCCTAGAAAGGTCAAAATGAGTACAAATCCTACAAATACAACATCTAGTCCAAGTTTTTGTATGATGTTTGACTACACATCAGAACTCCTGGTCTCACAGGAGTCGTAGCTGCCAGTTTAGCAGGATGCATCTGTGGTATAGCCGTGATAGCCAGCATTGGCTTAAACATGAAACATGCTGGGTCATCCTACAGAAATAAGTAATATGACCAGTAGAAGAAATTAGTGAGCAGAAAGGCTGCTGGAAAAACTAGTCTTGAGTGTCTGTCTATGTTGTCTGGGTTTTCCACACTGAAACAGCTGGTGATTCGCCGTGCTTTACTTTTTAAAATAAACCAGGTAGCGTTGGTGTCTGCATCTGGTTCCTCTCTGCTGTGTTTAGGAGACATGTTGGTCTTCACTTCATTCTTCTTTCTCTTAATCATGGCTTTTTGACTATGACTGACGGTAGTCAGACACCCATTGGACTCCTCAAAGTCCCTTTTCATATCCTGAAAATTAAAAGAAATAAGATTTATGTATGCATTTGTTTCTGTTTGTTATCCAGAGTTATCCTAATGGGCTAAATGTAATTTTCTCATGGAAGCCCTTGGAGAAAAGCTCTACATGTAAACAGTACGCATAATTAGTTTAGGTCACAATAGTATTAATTACACTTAACTATCTGCATATTTAAAGTACTTTATATACTTTTATGCTTATTTAAATGCACAAATATGTTCAGTACATCCATGAATTACCGCTATGTAGCACAAGGTAATGCTTACATGAACACAGTCCATGCAGTTGACTTCATGACATAAAACAGTATATAACTATATGCTCTATACATTTTTAGGGTGAAATGTGAGTGGACAGTGTAATAAAAGGAAATGCAGAGAAATAGAAATTAATGTATATACAAACAAAGATATACCAGCCCCAGTGCCGAATGGATAAGGCATTGGCCTCTTAAGTCAGGGATTGTGAGTTTGAATATCATCTTGGGGGTTGGTTGGTAAAATAGTCAATTGTTTACCTCACAGTCATAAGGTACAGGGTTTGATTCTCACCTTTGAAAGAGAAATTGACAGGAGCAGCTAGCCTAGCACTGTGTATGTATATATATATATATATATATATATATATATATATATATATATATATATATATATATATATATATGGGTCTACTATACATGATCGAAATTTTAAAAAGACAAAACCAATATGGCCGAGACCATATGTTTGACTTTTGAAATTTTGAACATGTACAAAACAAACAAACAAAAAAAAAAAAACCTACCTGCATGTTGCTAGCAGGGGGGCACCCCTCCTGCTATTTAAATATACCAACTCCGAGATCACACTACAGTGCAGAAAATGGAAATTTTCCCATTCCACGCCATAGGGAGCTGTCCTTTCAGGATGTTTGAACTTCCAAAAGTCGATCATATGGTCTCGGCCATATGAAAGTCGGCCTTTTGGAAGTTCAAGCATCTATAGGGGGTCTATATATATATATATATATATATATATATATATATATATATATATATATATATATATATATATATATATATATATATATATATATATATATATATATATATATATATATTTATATATATATATATATATATATATATATATATATATATATATATATATATATATATATATATATATATATATATATATTCACTTCAAAAGACTGAAAGCCCAAAATCTTGAATTTCAAATGATTGAGACCAAAATCCTGAAAATTCAAAAGACTGAAACTCAAAATACTAGAAATAATAATAGAATAATAGAAGTAGATACAGAAACAAATACAAGACAGACCATATTACTTTTCTCCAAGTGTAAGCAGGGGGCAAGCCCCTCCTGCACCCCCATGAGGGGTACTGCACCCCCTACACCCCCTGCTACTTAAATATATTGCTTTACCATTATAATTTTGCTGTGCAATTGCACGGCTACGAAGTATTCGAACAACAGATGTTTGAATACTTCATATTTCGGCAGGTTATGTGAGACAACATTATTATTGCGAATGGACTGTGCATTCGCAATTATAAAGTTCACCCATGTAAGGGGATTGCGGTACAGTGCCATTAGGGAAATACATCCCTTTCCTCACTGTAGTGCAATCTCGGAGTTGGAATATTAAGTTGGGGGTGTGGGGGGTGCAGGGGGGGGCTTGCCCCCTACATAGACATGAGTTTAGGCTAGTTAGTTAGGGAGTTAAGGGAAGGGTAGGATTGCTGTTGTGTCAAAAATGTCGCGAGCGACATTTTCGACATTAACAGCTGTTTTTTGACTTTAGGAACATTCGGAATTGTATACTTTCGGTGAAACACTTCGCTGATAAGTACACTTTTTTTAAAAATTTTCGACATAATGATAGTAAACCAAATATATCAACACCGAGATTGTACTTCACTACACTAACATGAGTTATGTTGTTGTATAGCAAGTTAGAAGGGAACATGAATAAGGTATTACAACAGGCAGTTACATAATGGTATGTTTGCCATTTTGTTCTGTGGAATGCGATTTTAGAGTTGATATATTTAAGTTGCAGGTGGTGTGGGGGGCACAGCCCTCCTACTTATATTTGGAGAAGTGGTAAACAATGTATCTTTTATTTCTTTCTGTATGTAGTTGTGCTGGAATATAGTAAGTGCTATTATCCTGTGTGTTTTCAGTATTCTGAGATTCAGTATTTTGAGTTTTCAGTATTTTGAACTTTCAAGATTTTGGTCTCAGTCTTTTGAAATTTAAGATTTTGGACTTTCTGTCTTCTGAAGTGAATCCATATGTATGTGTATGTATACATATAGGGTCTCTATTATATAGCCGAACTCACAGGAGTTCGAACGATGTAATATTGAACTGTTAAGTTCGAAACCCAAAAAGTACGAAAACACAGAACAGCGATTTTTTTCCCAAGGAAAAATAATCGCTGTTCCAGTACAAAAAAAAAAAAAAACACGTACACTTGAAACTAATGTGGGTCGCTTTGCCACCCTCACACCCTCCAACATGGGGGGCTGTGCCCTCCCCACTTAAATATACCAACTCTGAGATTACACCATAGTGGAGGAAATAGCAAAGCTGCGAAAATGGCCCACCTGGGAAAAAAAAAATCGGTGTTCCGTGGCTTTGCTATTTTCGTGTTTCGAACATTTGGGTTTGATATTACAATGTTCGGACTCCTGTGAGTTCGACGTTGTAATATAGACCTATATATATATATATATATATATATATATATATATATATATATATATATATATAAATATATATACACACACACACACACACATATATATATATATATATATATATATATATATATATAGTTCCCCTTCAGAAGATTGAAAAATCATAAGCTCGAAATTCATAAGCCTGAAACCAAAAGCCTGAAAACTCAAAAGCCTGAAAACACACAAAATACATATATTGACTTTAAACAGCATAAACTATATTACTTTCCACTAAGTATAAGCAGGGGGCAAGCCACCCTGCACCCCCACACCAGTGGCGGCTGGTGACTTCATATCAAAGGGGGGCTGCAGGAGACAGCTGAATGGGTGGGGACAATGGGAAGGGGTGTGACCAACCAGAAAGGGGAGGGGCTATTCTCAAAACCACAAAAACTAACTAAATACGCTGCCCTGGGTGCCAAACCGTCATTATGAGAGTCCAATCAAGACAAAATGAAGCGTAGAAGAATAAAAATATTTCAATGCATTGGCTGCATGACAGCTTACTCAATATCTAGATGGAAACAAAAAGGTTGTGAGGCATGAAAAAATAAATTACTTTTTAAATAGATTACTGGAATGCCAGTCAAAATCAAGTATAAGAAAAACAAGCAGCACTCAACTCAAACCACTTCTTGCACTGCAGTTCTAATTATAATTTATATTCAGCTTTATTAAAGTACCAAGTAACATGCTGAAAGTAGAAATCTCTGTGATGCCCCCACTTGTAAAAATGTTTCTTATCCAAAAAAAGACCTGCTGCCTGACAACTATCTACTTGTTTCATGGGGAAACCATGATCAAAGTATAAAATGAAAAGCAAACAAGAAACAAGCTCAAGATACATTGCTTAAGGGATTACTGTACAGGTTATGGACCACACATGATTGGCATTATGTTTAGGGGTAAAGCCTGCAGAGATGACTGGAAGTCTCCAACAAGTGTAATGAGCTTCTTAAAATAATGTAATCCTGTCCTTTATTATGAATACTGTCATATGCATTTCAATATCCAAGGCTTATACATTATCTAGTTAAGTATTCTCTTCATGGCAACAACAGAAAGGCTTTCAATGTTGGCAATTCTTTAACAGTATGCTTATTAAAGCTTACTTGCATCTTACGATCTCAGACAAGCTTACATGATGGTCATTAAAGTATTGCTACTTAAACACAGAGCAACAGGCACTTTCTGAGTAATAATAAACATAAATCAACAGTATAAAAATATGACAAACCCCAACATTCTGCAAAATCAAGGACAGAATAAAAGTAGTACTTGTGTCTACCTTGGATGGGGGAATACTCTACACATTTACACTGCATAACTGCTCCTTGCCTTGCTTGGACGCATCCAGAGTTACACTACATGAGGCAGTGGGGTGCAACAAGTATGTCACAATTTGAAATGTCTCTGGCTGACTGTGATGGCCCTGACACATTTGTCATAGCTCTCAACCTCAGAGCAAGAAATCTGGACAAAGCCATACATAGAGGTGGGACAAGGCCCAAAAATAAGGACACTTTTAAATATTGCTCTTATAAACTTAGAAAGGTAATAGAGTAGTAGGTCTTGCATTAGTATGAATTTCTGAAGGGTATGAAATCTGAAACACAAATATCTGTCATTATTTTCTAACTTCAGTCTTTAATGATTTGCTACTAATTTGCCAGAAAAACACAATTTTATGAAAAATGGACGAAAATGTGATGCAAAAATATAAAATAGCCACACAATACAGCTGGGAACCTGTCAAAGAAGGGACACCTTTTTAATATTAGTACTGCTAACATGAGCAGCTGACAAAATAAAAGAATCTGCATGCATTTCTGAAATAAAAGTAATCTATAACTCTGATTATTACAGTTATTTCTTAATTGTAAACCCTCCACGTTTTCTTCCAAAAATTGCCATTTTGCAGAGGGATTATTAGGGGAAGAGCAACATTTTGAGCCAAAATCAGGGACAGTTCAGAGGTTTGGATATGCCTAATTCTTTAGAGCAATTTATTTGCACATACCTCTCAACCTGTTAATGCAGGAAATCTGGACAAGGCTAAATATACTTATAAACAGTACAAAAAATTGTTGTATAAACTGAGACATAATAACAGGTCTTGCTTTAGCATGCATTTTTCTGCAGGTTATGAAGTCTGAAACTCAGTGTCTGTCATTATTTAGTGACTTAATTCCTAAAATTATTTGCCAGAAAACCACACATTTAATGAGGAACAAACCAAAAATCTATTCATTCTGTGAAAATCTGGACAGTTGAGAGGTATAGTTCAGCCGGGGCTGTCTTTGAGTTTGCCGCCCTTCCCCCTCACAAAATCGTGGTCGAATGGAGCCTCCCCCCTGCAGCCATTCCAATGAACCATTACTTGGCTATTTCACCCCATTTACCATAAACACTAATGTGCATACTGCTTTACTTCTACGATGATTTGGACTTCATTTGAAAGTATTATTTTGCATTTTAAAGCACAAACACTAAGACATCTGTTAAACAAAACAATGCAAGCTCACAATGAAAACAGACTTAGCATTAAGACTTCTCTGCCCTTGAAACTCACATTTATTGAAACAGCATTGAAACCCACATTCAAAGAAAATACATTTTGTCAGTAACATAAAGATTAACTTTGGGCTGTTTTCAAATCATAGGCCCCTTGCACATGAAGCATACACGTGGTCTTTGATACACCTTTCCTATTTTATTAAATTATATTCCTTGTACAATATAGTACAGTTGTAGAGGGCATTTTAAATTTGTTTTGAACATTTTTCCAGTAAACAATGAAACAAAATGCATGCACCAATAATGACAAAACTGCCCAATTCAAAACATTTGTCCAGTAAACAATGAAAAAAATGCATGCACCAATAATGACAAAACTGCCCAATTCAGAACATTTATATCATAAAAGTCTTCTCAAACTTCTACAGTCCACCAGTATCAGTAAATATGCACAATCTCTGAAGAAGGAAAAGTCATCTAAATAATTCCACATTAAAGAAATCTGTAGCTAATGAAGAGGTTGCTGCTAGCAAACAACTTTATATGTCCTTGTTTCATCTAGAAATAAAGTGTCTGTTACCCTTGAGGAATAAATTGCCTATGTTTCATTAAAAAATGATAAGCCTGACAACAACTATCTACTTGTTTTATGGGGAAAACATGATCAAAGTATCAGTAAATATGCACAATCTCTGAAGAAGTAAAAGTCATCTAATAATTGCAATAGGGAATGTATGGCAAAGTGATAACAGGTTCAGAGTTACTAGGTATCTTCACCAAAAAGGACTGTAGCATTCACCCCTTTACAATACAGTATAGTAGCAGCAATGCATCTACCTACTGCCGGGAGTAGAACCCACAGCCTTCTGCATCAAAAGCAAATACACTACCAGTTGTGCTATTAACAATGCAAACAGACTCAGCATAAGCATCACTAAACTTTTGTTCCCCTGCAGCTCTCAGCTTTTTGTAAAATCTACTTGACACTCAGCTGTATCTCTGAACTTTGCAGCACAAGAAATCTGGAAAAAGCCAAAATTTAGGTGGGGGCAAAAGACCAAAAAACAGGGACACATTTTAAACATTGCTTGTATAATGTTGGAAAGTTGCTAGAATAAAATGCTGTGTTACCACCATACATTTCACTGCCAAGCATTGAACCCAGGACCCTGTGCAAAACAGTCACAGCAACATACCACTATGCCAAATCAATCATCTATTTTATGAAAGAGGAAGACTGAAACTTAAATGGCTGCATTCAGTGAATTCAGTTCTCACCATAGCTGTCAACATCTTAGCACAAAACACCTGAACAAAGCCAATAATGGGAGAATACAGCCCCCAAACATATTCAGTGAGTTCAGTTATCACCATAGCTCTTAGCCTTGGCACAAAAAACCTGGACAAAGCCAATAATAGGGGAATACAGTCCCAAAAATAGGGACAAATTTCAAATATCCATCTTATAAACTTATAAACTTGCTATAATAATAGG